>NW_015386793.1:306626-312242 GCF_001527695.2 Protobothrops mucrosquamatus
AGTAACATTAATGCATAAGTTTATTATCAAACTGTGTCAAGAGAAGATAATTAAACAAAAAATTAAAAAGATTTGAATCTATTGCAAATATCATTTATACTCATTTTAAGGCCAGTAGCAAAGTTGTCGTTTCAGTGGCCCTTTCGAGTGGAATGGGGTGAGGTGAAAAGCACTAGTTTTGAAAATGAAATTATTTCTATACGGTATTTAAACTTTTAGTCTCTGCTTCTCTGTTATATTAAATAATTGTGTTCACTGTTTTAAAGTGCTTCTTATTTTGTTTGGAGCAAAGGTGGAGAGAAATTTCTACTGTTCTGTCTGGAGAAACCTAAGAATTATTTTTGATATGAAGCCTTGAGGGCACTTGGAAGCTGTAACTGTTCATATTATTAGTACATATTCTTTATTTATAGATTACATTTTTTAATCAGAGGATCATAGTTGACAAAATAAAGCAACAGAGCTGATTACCGAACATTAAAAGCAATGCTTACATTCAAAACAGCAGGAACAAGCACATTAAGAGGATTCAAAAGCCTGCGGCAAGAGATGTATCTTAAGCAGTCAGCTAAACTGAACTAATGGTGATTGCAAATGCATTGCCAAGGGTAGGAAATTTCATAATGAGGGTTCCTTAGTGAAGATTATGCTTTTAGAAGCATTTGGGGCTTAAGACAATGGAAAGATTTCACCCTTTTCATTAAAGGAGACCAGACCCATCTCCAGTTTTGTTGGATCAATCTTAATCTAATGCAGATAGACTCCCCCCCTTCCTCTGAAAAAAGATGCAGGATTATCTGGAAAATATGTTTTGATTGGTTAGCAAGGATGTTGACTTCTGGTATCAGCAGTTTTCCTCATTCCAGAAGTTTTGAATTTCAGCTTTCAGAATTTCCATCTAACCGAACCATGTGATTTGGGAGTTCTGAGTTTTAAAGTGTGAAACAATTGATGGATAGCAAAATAGGGAAGATTGTATTAATATTTGCAAGCTTTTTTGATTGTATATGAAAAAGATAGCAAAAATATTCCAGTTATAGATAAAATAACTTTAAAGAAAAGCTTGAAAACTCTTGCTGAAGAATGAAAAAAATCTGTTTATAAATATTTAGGTATGAGATTTGTGTAAATAAGGTGATGCTCCTGTTAAAGAGCTACGTTTATCTTTACTTTTGAAATAACTCACTGCTTTATCTGAGCAATAGTGCATTAAGTTCATAAAAAAGTTCAATTTAACTTTCAAAATAACACTGGCATAATTAGACTACCAATGATATTTCTGTGTAAAATATTACCTTTGAATAAGGTAAAATGAGATTGATAGTGTATTCCTGTCATTCAGGATTAGTCTCATTGGGGCACAAATTATTAGTTATATGCTCTTTGTATTTTCTTACAGATTAAAAAATGTTTATAATAATACTCTGTGATTAGATTTTGTTTGAAAATTGATCAACTGATTCAGAACAGCATACAACTCCCTAAATCTAAAATAATCAGAAACTAAAACCAAGAACATATGTGGTAAGCCACCTTATGGTTGGCAGGAATCGAATATTCCAAAAACTCAGTTAAAATTAATTACTTATCCAGGGGGATAATCATTTATTTCATAAATAATTTGTAGTTTGACAGGGTAAAAAAAGTAACCACACCTCCCAATTCAGTCAGTTCAGGTTAATGAAAGAAGTAACTGGGGTCAGTAGCATAAGTAGTTAGCTAAACACTGACTCTGTCTTATATACTGCTCACAAACTATGACTCCCTTCATCACAGTGAAGTGCTCAAAACAGCAAAAGTCATGTTCACTCAAATTAATTTTCAAAGGTCTCTATAAAAAGTTATTAATGCCTGTTAGTCTAGTTTCTAAGTCTCTAAGCTCCACCACCCACAGTTACAGCCACAGCCACAGTCTCTTTCAATAGAAAAGATTTTGGACAGTAATAAATCTCCTCAAGTGCAGTTGTCCTGACAAAAGAACTCCAATCAGTCTGGAAAATCACAAATAACCTAAGAACAATATCCAGTAAACTGCGAGTTTGTCTCACCTTAGTTAAAGTAAGTATTCTTAACTCCACTACCAAAAAAGAACTGAGTAAAAATTGAATTTATAGAAGGCAGAAGCTATTGCTCATTGAGAAAAATAATTATGCTAGTCTCAAGTTTACCAAAAAACAAAATAGAATCCTGCACATTTTCTGAGGAAATTTTATATATTTTCTTGCTGCTGTAGAAAAGATTTTTGGTGAATGGATATTTGCAGTTTATGTCTAGGCATGATTTATGGATCTCTGTTATTTATAAGCATTATTTATAATCCTGTGACAAATTTAAGCTCTTACATTATAATGTTCATTTTTGTATCTTTGTATCTGTTCCCGTTTGCTGTGTAGACATATAATACAGATGAGGTTAGAGAAAGTTATCTCAGGATAACTTTATGTGTTATTGCTTGAGTATTTAATGTTTACTGTTTAGCAAAGCATTTTGTTTCTTCCACTCCTGGAAATGTAGTGAGAAGACAAAAAAAAATTGTTTCAGGATTAAAAGGCTGTTAGGTAATAATTAGGAATGAAAAAATACTAATGGTAATAAGTAAACCTTCACATATCATAGATAAAAACTCTATTGAATTAATAAATGTTGACAGAAGTTGTCAAAATCTTTTTCTCTACTCTTTGCTCTTGGGCAATGTTTTATAGAATAATGTATAGCCTTTTGATAATATATGTTTGTTATGATGTTGGGTTGAATTAGTTCCTTCTCTAAATTGTAATTATTTTTTATTTTCATCATGTTTGTTTAACTGTAGGGTTTTCAAGTGAAATGTGAAGTAAAGGCCTTTAATAATAATCAATAATGGCAAACGGTGGTTTTATCAAAACAATATTTTAAAGTTCCAGGTCACTGAATTTCTTATTGATATAAGTAAGCTATATTTGCAAGTATTATAAACATATTTTATACCTCCATATATCATCATTACTTTTCCAAACAGACCTCACAGTGGAAAAATCCCTGTGCTACAAAACTGTAGATGGTCATATTTAACAGAGAATCATTTGTGCTGAAAAGTAAGAGGGGAAAAAACCCAATAAGGGAAATTTGTTTAGCTTCATTATGCAAACAGGTTTATTTTAAGGTAAATATTTTAATATGTTCACCTGGTTTAAAGTGAAGTCAGTGAACAGTCATTTCTTTTTACTGAACAAATATGAACAATATTGCTAGCTGATGAAATATTTAATTTTTAATCATTTGTTATTAGAGGAGATATGGATTTCACTAGATTCATATGTCATACTGTTCATAGTATCCTTGTTTAATTAAGGCGTAATGTATGTACCCAGCCTTTGAGAGCTGCCAACCAATATTTAATTTTTACCATTTGTGTGAAGCAGGCAGCCCCTATCAGTTGTCCATCAAATAATATTATATCACTTGTTATTCTTCACAAACTCCTACTTTCGGTAACCATTCTCTGAATTCTCACATTGATTCACATTTGGCCCAATTTCCTGGGTCTGGAAAGAGGGCTGCATTATGAAGATGAAAAATTATTTTCATTTTTCCCTATTTTAAAGCTGAAATAACCTCCAGCTATGAAATCATTATAAAAGGGATACAGATTGTAAACCCCCTTATATATTCCTTTTCTTAAATTTTTCTTTCTTTTCTTTCCCCTTCTTTTCCTAACCATGGTTAGCTATATAGTCCTTCCCCAGTATTAACCAGTTAAAAACAATTACAGTATAGCTTCTGTTTAATTAGAATATAAAAATTTGGCTGAAAGTTGATTTCAAATCTTGTAAAAGAGGAATTTCAGTCAACCTTAATAATTATTTATTTGATTATTTGTTTTTTTTTACATATTTTTGTATATACTGTCCCAATCTCTAGTAGTGCATAACAAACAAAAATAGAAAAAGAAATAACACAAAGACTACACTATAAAACAATCTTTAACCTAAGGCAGTGATGGCGAACCTTTTAGAGACCGAGTGCCCAAACTGCAACCCAAAACCCACTTATGCATCGTCGGGTGCCGGGTGGGTGTGGCCCATTGGGTGGGTGTGGCCCATTGCGTGGGCATGGCTGCAGTGGTAACAGTAGACTCGGTGGGACTAAAAAGTTCAATCAATCCCAACTTTGCAAGATCTTTTTTTTCCCCGCGAGAAGTTGAAATTGACTGATTGATTGAACCTTTTTTTTTTGTACATGGCGGTGGAGGCATAAAGCGAAAAGGTTTTATAAAACCCAGCTGAAGGCCTAAGACTGGGGCAACGGTGCGTGTGCCCACAGAGAGGGCTCTGAGTGCCGCCTCTGGCACCCGTGCCGTAGGTTCGCCACCACTGACCAGTTGTATCTGATTCTAGGGGGCGGTGGTCATCTCTGTTTCCTAGTGAAGGGACCAGCATTGTCCAAAGACGCTTCAGCTGGCATGACTATATGATGAGGTGCATGGAACATTGTTACCTTACCATCAAAGTGGTACTTATTTATCTACTTGCATTTGCATGCTTTCAAACTGCTAGGTTGACAAGAGCTGGGGCAAGAATGGGAGCTCACCCTGTAACATAATACTTGAGTCTTGAACTGCCAACCTTCAGGTCAACAAGACCAGTGCCTTAACTGCTAAACCACTGCACCTCCTTAACCTAATCTTTAATCTAATAAACAGTAATTGCCAAACAGTTATATTGTAGGCCAAAGGAAGTTCCTAAATGAAAGATGAAGTGATGCTGGCTGTACTTCTGGGGGCACCATTTCCAGACTATGTTACTGTTATTCCTGAAAAAGCATCTTATTCCAGTTGCATGGATTTTTCAATAGGGAGCAGGACTCCCAATATGCCTGCTCTTGATGACCAGCTTGAGTAGGCAGAATCCTACTTAATAAGATGATATATATCCTGACATATCTTGGTGCCACACCATAAAGGGTTTTCTAGGCAATGACCAGCACTTTGAACTGGGCCCAGAATTCAACCGGTAATCAGCACAGTAACCTTATTGCAAGTATTATTCTAAAATAGTTGATTTCCCAAACTAGCAGCTGCATTGTTGTGGTTGGGGAAAAGTGGTAACTTTTGAATCATTTTCAAGAATGAATTGGAATAGTCATGACTAATCAGAACATAAACTACTGTCATTATCCTGGTTCAAATAGGGCAGTACAATAATTGGGACACCAGCTGTGTAGCAATGCGAGGTTCTCCTGGCCATAACTTCTATCTACTACTCAGCAGGAGCTATGATTCCATGGTAATGCAAGTCATGGACCAGGTCCTTCAAAGGAGGACCTCTAACCCTAACCATTATCCTTAGCTGACAATTCTAGCTAATATTGCAACTACTGTTTATTGTAAATACTATTGCTATCAGGCACTTAAAGCAATTTTAAGAACCTCAATAAATGTACAGGTGAAACTCGAAAAATTAGAATATCGTGCAAAAGTTCATTTATTTCAGTAATGCAACTTAAAAGGTGAACCTAATATATGAGATAGACTCATTACATGCAAAGCAAGATAGTTCAAGCCGTGATTTGTCATAATTGTGATGATTATGGCTTACAGCTCATGAAAACCCCAAATCCACAATCTCAGAAAATTAG
>NW_015386793.1:312569-338840 GCF_001527695.2 Protobothrops mucrosquamatus
ATCGGACCTCTGAAAAGTATAAGCATGCATATGTACTCAGTACTTGGTTTGGGCCCCTTTTGCAGCAATTACTGCCTCAATGCGGCGTGGCATGGAAGCTATCAGCCTGTGGCACTGCTGAGGTGTTATGGAAGACCAGGATGCTTCAATAGCGGCCTTCAGCTCTTCTGCATTGTTCGGTCTCATGTCTCTCATCTTTGTCTTGGCAATGCCCCATAGATTCTCTATGGGGTTCAGGTCAGGCGAGTTTGCTGGCCAATCAAGCACAGTAATCCCACGATCATTGAACCAGGTTTTGTGGCTTTTGGCAGTGTGTGCCTCTCCATTCTTCCTCCACACTCTGGGTCCTTGGTTCCCAAATGAGATGCAAAAGTTGCTCTCATTAGAAAAGAGGACTTTGGACCACTGAGCAACAGACCAGTTCTGTTTTTCTTTAGCCCAGGTAAGATGCTTCTGACGTTGTTTGTTGTTCAGGAGCGGCTTGACAAAAGGAATATGACATTTGAAGCCCATGTCCAGGATCCGTCTGTGTGTGGTGGCTCTTGATGCACTGACTCTGGCCTCAGTCCACTCCTTGTGAAAGTCCCCAACACTTTTGAATGGCCTTTTCCTGACAATCCTCTCCAGGCGCGGTCATCCCTGCTGCTTGTGCACCTTTTTCTTCCACACTTTTCCCTTCCACATAACTTTCTATTAATGTGCTTTGATACAACACTTTGGGAACATCCAACTTCTTTTGCAATTACCTTTTGAGGCTTTCCCTCCTTATGGAGGGTATCAATGATGGTTTTCTGCACAACTGTCAGGCCAGCAGTCTTTCCCATGATTGTGATTCCTACTGAACCAGACTGAGAGACCATTTAAAGGCTCAGGAACCCTTTGCAGGTGTTATGGCTTAATTAGCTGATTAGAGTGGGACACTTTGAGCCTAGAATATTGAACCTTTTCACAATATTCTAATTTTCTGAGATTGTGGATTTGGGGTTTTCATGAGCTGTAAGTCATAATCATCTCACTTATGACACATCACGGCTTGAACTACCTTGCTTTGCATGTAATGAGTCTATCTCATATATTAGGTTCACCTTTTAAGTTGCATTACTGAAATAAATGAACTTTTGCACGATATTCTAATTTTTCGAGTTTCACCTGTATATAAGCATTATATAAAAGTCTTGATATTTATAACTCATTTTGTTATTCTTGACCATATAGAAAATAAATATCAAAAGTTTCATTTTAGTACTACCATTAAAAGCAGCTATCTTAAGAATTGATTGCACTAATGTGGTCATGAAACAGCAGCACGATCCTTTAGGATTCAGGCAGGAACACCCATGAAGTCATTTAATATTTATTTGATTTATTTGATTACTTTGGATGTGCATTGCAAATTGCCTGCTGACAGACTTCTCCGGTTGTTAATGTCTTTGAAAGAAGGCCATGACAGTCAGTCTACTGTAGTCTTAGGCAAGTCAGGTTTTATCAAATAGCAAACTGGGAGTGGGAGTGAGATACCAAATATCTGATTCTGCTAAAGGACGTTATGCGGTCCTACCCTCTTATTTGTCACTGCCCATTTAATGCTGTCTTTCACTTCAGTATGTGATTTCTAGCTACCAAAAAACTAGCTGTGTTCTCCTGAAGAATGGAAAATAGGAAGAAATTTATCTTGGGATTGATTTTTAGGTAAAAAAAAAATTAGGTAATTTTTTTTAGATAATATGGCTAAAATAAAGATCCTGCCTTTAGAGATATGCAGTCATGGATTTGTTCAGGAAGGGTCACCTGCTAGACAACCTTGTCTGGACTTGAAAATTAAGCAAAGTCAGGACTAGTTAGGTTAGACTTGAAAGCCGAAAAAAGTACCACTTAGGTATTGCTGCCAAGTAAATTGCATGATGGAGTCTATCTAGTCAATCAAGAGCTGAGTTTGGCTTAAGTCTGCCTCTATCTTTTCATCATACATGTAGCCAAGTCTTGCACAACCTATCAATTTAAAATTTTGTTACTCTGAAAAGCAGCAACCTTGTATCATGTTTCTTTTTCTATCCTTCTACAATGTCATTAAGCTTATGTGACATCTAATCCATGACATAATGTTCAAACTTCTATTTCTGTAGCTATTCATTATAGGAAGGAAAGTAGAAACATTTCATAGGGTTGCAGTTTTAGGTGCCAACAGGCAGCCTATTTTTGAAAAAAAAAATGTAAGACATGTTTATTAAAGTCAGAAATCTGCGTAGGCATGAATTCTGTTATGAATGCCCGGCTATTAGAAGAGAGCTTGTCTATCAACAATATTGTCAGTGCCTGGAAATGTATTCTTTATCTTACTAATTTCATGCCTACATCTGTTTGCCGTATATTTCCTGCTTTAAGGAAGTATTTAAAAATAATTAGCAAAACATTGATATGAAACATTTTAACTCTTTTCTGTAGGATTTAATGAAGTTGTTCTGGGAACTTGCCAACAGTGAATAGATGAATCCAAAATGAAGTTAATAAACTATATGTTAAAAAGTGCCTTGCTTATGGCAAGCAGATGCTAGAAAATAATTATGTATTTTACCGTGTGTCTCATTCTGTTCGATTACAGGATACCCAAAGTTGCTTACAAAATGTACCAAAGGGCTCCAACAAACCAATTCCAAAATATATCACAAAAAAAACCCCCACACTTCATTTACAATAATAGTGCTAATGAAATCGCCACCCTCTGAAGTTTCCTAATTAAATGGATGCAGCCATCCAAAGCAAAACAAAACCTGCAGAAAAAGTTTTTGGGACAAGTCACGTTTTATTAAATTTACCTGGGGGAAAGCCCCAAACTATACACCTACAAAGAACATTGCCCAACCAGATTAATTTTATGGGGAAATTTATCTTTGTAAATGACTCTTTCTGTCCAGATTTCTGTACTTCCAGAGATGAATCCTGAATGAATCCTTTATAATGTTTAGAAAGCCACTGATCCTCAGCTACTCGAAGCATACTATAAGGTTAAAGAGCACCACTCAACATCTGTCAGATAAAGATAAATTTTGAGAGACTTTTGCATAAATCACAGATACTAAATATGCAATAAATCAGGACTTCCATAAATTCAACATTCACTGGGAGGTTTTAAGACTGATTTTTTTTTCTTTAGTTCTAATCCGATTTTCTTCTTAAAAGGGGAGGAACCCATTTGTATTATTTGATCTCCCCTTTGTTTCCTGATGAGTAAATAGAGCATTTGTTCAGAAATTTTATTTGAAACTTAGTGTTTGATCTTGACTAGGTAAACCTTATTGAGATGTGTTTTTTGGCAAGCTGGTATGTAGTGATGCATAGATAAATTGTCTTTAGTGATAGCAGCAAGTCATGTTTAATAATGGAGGTGTAACACTGATCCTTCTCATCCAGAGTGATGAAATACACAGTAGTACATTTGTCTTTTTCCCTCCCTTGCTATAAATAGTGCAGTCCACCAATTGCTTAATACATCTCGTGTGAGGCTAGTAGTGTATGAACCAGACTATGTCTGCCTTTCTTACGCTGTGTTGCCACAGAGGCTGGCAAATACTCATGTGTTAAATGTAAACATTGCATAAAATGTATGCACGGATTGAATGCACAGTGATCCAAACTGCATCCTTGTTCTCAGTTCTATGTAGGATAATTACTATTCATTTGAGCTTATGTATGTCTAGTTATGAGTGCATGACTCATATGCAAATGTTGACACTGTGCATTGTGTGGGTGGCTGCAGTCCTGCACCTTCTGTATGCCTAGACATCTGTAGATTTGGAAGTACTCCAAATTGGTGCTCAAGATTGCTTCATGGGCTTTAATAATGCTGGTGTGTTGGGATATGTTAAAGGCACCCTGAATGAAGCCTTCCCATTTTCAATCCTCCCATCTCCTGCTCTTAAGACAGCACCACATGCGTCTTTGTATCCTTATAATTTTATCTGTAATGCCTTGCCATCTGGTGTCTCTCAGGCCTCATTACTGCCAGCTTTGCAGGAAGCTCTGAAGATTTATTTGTTTACCTGTACTTTTCCTTGAATAAGCCTTACAGTATTGCTCTGCACAGGACCCCCGCTGCCCCCCCCACTACAACTGGGGTTTTGGTTTTACTTTTCTTAATGTTACTGTAACTTTTGTACCATATCGGTCTGAATTTCTTCAAGACATTTTATATATAATTTAATTATTATAACTGTATTATAATTTAATGTATTAGAGGCAGTCCTGTAATTTATAGTAATAGGCAAAAAAAATATAAAAACAGTGAATACGAATATAAAAACCATAGTAATAAATATCGTAAAAAAAACACTTGTGGGTTGCATAAGTAACAGCTGGTCATAACCTAGATTTCAGATGTATAAAAATGGTGCAAGATCATTCTCTAAACCTCGGTGCAAAATGAAACATTATTAGTATCAAAAGACTTTTAATACTTTGGGGGAGCAAAGTATTCCCAATTATCACTTTTCATAAGAGGAAAAAATGGCAGTCAGTCCAACTGAAATCAACTAGCCATTTCCTGGGCAGTATTACAGAAGTGGCTTGACATTGCCTTTTTCAAGGATTTTTAAAAATAATTTCCAGTCTAATACTGTATATGGGTCTAGAACTGTCTTCCAAAAACTGGCCCTGCCTAGCTGCCACAAGCAGCCAAAGTTGGCTAGGTGCTGCCACCTGCTGATATCCATTGGATATACAGCTTCCTTTGTAAAAGGGTGTCTATGGAGATCCTCTGTTTTCTGGGTCATGGTTGTCCCAAAAGGGCCTTTTCAAAAGGGAATTGGACTTTCCAGTGCTTTTTTTCTAAAAAAAAAAAAAAAAAAAAGGTGCCGGAACTCACACACATCATACAACCCGCCTTGCCTACCCTACAAGGTTCCATCCAAAAAAGGTGCCGGAACTCCGTTCTGGGCGTTCTATGAGAAAAAAAGCTGTAAAAGTCCTGGGACTTTCTTTGTTTTTCCTTGAAGACATTTCACTTCTCATCCTAGAAGCTTCTTCAGTTCTGACTGAATAGTGGAGAATGGAAGAATTGTAAAGGGGTATTTGTAAAAAGGTATTTACAAGAACATTATTTGTATTGCCACTCTGACTCACTGTCTGCTCTACTCTGCTGAAATTAGAGATAAGGTATGAAAACTGAGAATGGGAAATGAAGAGATATAATAGGGAGGAAGAGATATAAGATTGCTTTCCTCTCCCCTTGAAGTCATCACATTCTACCTAACAAATTACTTTGCTGCTGTTCTTTTTTCTTTTCCTCTTGGCAACAGCCACCTCAAAGATTACCTTACTTCTGTTAGCTTGAATGTTCATTATGAAGCAATATGTATTGTGTAACATTTATTTAAAATAAATGTGGGGCAGATGAATGTCATACTTTGGAATTCAACATTTTCATGTCATTTAAAATTCATATGTCAAGGTCCTGTCACATAGCCTTGTCTGGTCTTATGTTTATCAGATCCATATAAAGAATGTGTCGGTTTTAAAAGTTAGAACATATATTGCTCAGTTCAGTGAAAGAGGCGCATTCTATATATTTTTACTTTGTGTTTCTGAGATTGTTGTTTTCAGCTGTAATTGTTGCTGCAGAAAGCATCTTTAGCATCTTTCTAGCCTTAAGTACCAGGTTAAGGGATCAAGAGCTTTCTTCAGAAGTATAAACAGTATGCATATTATTCTCTCACTCATGCTTCATTCCTGAGAAATCTTGAACAGATCCCCACAGAAAAGGGAAAGCAAGCAATTCTTCTCATTTTTCCACAGCAAGCAGCTCATGGTCTGCTCTTCTTAGATGCTCACTAGATCACCATTACCCACTGGGATTGATATCAAGAAACAAGTGCCCATTTCTTGCTGGCTTATTGTGGAGTCAAAGCAATCCACAACCAGCTATGAATTAAGTGAGCCCCTTGTAACATAACATGTCACCATTGTTTTTTTAGGCTGAAGATTACATGGTTGCCCATCATACTGTATACTCTGCATAACTGCTCAGAAAGCAGTGGCTCAGGAAACAGTGCTGAAAACACAGGATTACTCTTAAGTATATAGCAACCATACTATAAAACAAGGCAGAACCTAAGTCCCATCTATGAAAATTGAATGAGAGCTCTACAGAGTCAGTGCTTCTCCCCCCCCCCTTAGTATTGGAGCACCAAAAGGAAAATTGAAAAGAGAATAGAATCGGTAGCTTTTATTTTCCTCAAGGGTAGAAGACTTGTTTTAGTAAGTTCACCCAGCTGAGCTAATCACCGTAAACAAGAAAGACACGATGTAATACTCCTGGAAAAGGTTTGAAGATTAGCTGTTCTGGGAGGAGAAAAAAACCTACATTATTAGCAGGTTGGCTAACCACGATCATACACAGGCCTATGCTGAATAAAAAAGACAGGAGAGTGCAATTGCTGATCATTGATACTTGGCCTTTTTATCCTACATCTACATTTATTTTAAGAAACACAAAGGCATACCAAGTCTGAAGAAGAATGATTTTAAAATGAATCTTGTTTTGAATTAAGTGGAGAATTTGTATCCTCAGAAATCCAGGTTACGTCAACTTGTTGCTTTGTAATTATGGACAGTCTGTATGACAGTCTGTACTAGCAAATGAGAAGCCATGAATTCTTAATTATGAAAGCTGGCCACTAACTTTGGGGCCTCTCTTAATCCCATCTATTTCACAGAATTGCTTTCGTGGGGAAGACAGGTGAGAATAGTCTTATGTCATTTGGAGTTGTATAAAATGAAGGTGGGACATATAATCATCAACAGCTAATCTTTTTTTATGTAACTAGGGAATGATGATCTAGAGCAAGGCTTTTCAACCAGTGGTACGGGTACCACCCGTGGTACATTGGCACCTGGCAGGTGGTACGCGACCATCCTAGAAAAGTAGTGGGGGAGAGGAATGAGCTGAACCGGTAGCAGCATCGCACAAGCCTGACCAAGAGATGGCTGGAGCTGCAGGGCTGTCAGGTCTCAGCGGAAGCACCAGGATCAATGCCGCTTTCCAGCTGATCGGCGCTTCTTTAGGGCTGTCAGGGCTCAGTGGAAGCGCCAGGATCAGCGCCAGGCTCCAGCTGGAGCTTGGCGCTGATCCTGGTGCTTCTGCTGAGCCCTGAAGAAGCACTGATCAGCTGGAAAGCGGTACTGATCCTGGTGCTTCTGCTGAGCCCAGAAGAAACGCCGATCAGCTGGAATGTTGCAGCATCTCCAGAGTCTTGTGATTTATATTCAGATGCTTGGCAACTGCTTCATATTTATGATGGTCACAGTACTTTATATCACTTTTTTCATTTATTTTTTTTTGGTCATCAAGTTTTTGACATCTTGCTAGGTGACTGGTGGTACTTGGATGTTGCCATATCCTAAAAGTGGTACAATGGGTGAAAAGGTTGAAAAGCCCTGCTCTAAACCACATTCTTTTTAGTTCTATGTTTATAATGGTTGGTTCTTTTTGATTTTTCTAAAATTGAAAACACTGAAATGAGAATTACTTTTCTTCCCAAACCAGAGAGCAAGGTAGCCAATGCAGCCTTGTAAGCCAGAATGTATTTACAAAGGCGCTCTTGATAATTGATATGCTCATGGAAAAATATAACAGATGATGAAACAAAACTTGAAGTACTCTGTTTAGCTGACACCAAATCCCTAGAAAACACTATGCCATGTCTGTGAAATACTCAAACTTCAAATTGCAAAGTATCAATACATATCTTAAAACATATCAAAATGTCTAAATATCATTTAATAAGAGTGGTTTTTCATGATTGCTGAAAATGAATCCTCCACTCTTCTGCAGGATTTAAGTATAATAAAAAAAATTAGTTATTGTAATTTTTTAATGAACATCCAACAATTTTCCAGAGATCTGGTAACTTAGAAATGCAAAAAACCACCATGTAAAATAATTATTGTAATTGGAATGTGTTGCAAATGGGGTAATAGGCTATGGTTTCCAAGAATAGAAATGGGAAATTATGAAAGATTTGTAATGGATATTACTTCCATCCCAACCTAAATTTAAAACTTTTTGTGATTTGTATGGTATGTCTAATTGGAATGCATAATATTTTACCAAGCTAGCAGCAGTGCTTAGTCAACTTTGGCTGATCTTGAAAAAGCTAAGTAACGTTAGTACTTGTATAAGAAACTACAAGGAAATCCCAGAACTGTAGGCTAAACTGGAAAGTTTAAAAAATTATCCCAGAATAAGGTATTGGCAGATATTACTGCCAAGAAAACTAAAATGTGTAAAAGCTTGACCTCAGTATGCTTATTTACTGTATATACTTGTGGATAAGCCAAGAATGTTAGATGTCAAAAAATACCACCAAAATTGCATTCAACTTCTCTCTGTGTGTGTGTGTGTGTGTATGTGTATGTCAATGACAGAAAAGTCTGAGTGTAACTAGAGTATTCTAGATCTCACAAAGGATATTACATAACTATTTTCTTAACTTATGCAAAATGAATGGACTTCCTTGGTGCATAATTGTAGAAAGCATCATCGGAAGACCACTGCATGTTGTCAACCCAAGGTAGCATCAAGACAATGGATTTCTGCCCTTTACTACAGTGAAGGGAAGGTGATGAGTCCCTGACTGAGCTGGGATTGAAATTGCCTAGAAGCACCGTCTTCTCATTCCACCCTGTGTAGAACTTGTAATTTTTCATGATTCTCAGTGCAGCGTCACAACTATTTTGCTCAACTTTTCTGAGTAAAGAGCTTGAATTGTTTTTAATGGTAACTTCTGTGATCTTCCTTTTTTCACATAGCCTTGATGGTTAGCAATGCTGCATGGTCTGTGGCAAGTACAGACACTTATTTTCCATGGGAGAAAAAACTTTATTCCTGGAAGACAGGAACATGAACAGGCAGGAACTAGAGCAGGGATAGGCAACCTTGGCTCTTTTGAAGCCAAGGTTGCCTACCCCTGAACTAGAGGATCACACAGAAGCCCTCTGCTGACCTTAACCATGCCTGTCATAGTTTGGTTCTTTTATATTGGACACAGAATCCAATATTTAAGGGAGTGCCTTGAATGGGAAAACTACACACGTGGATACATACCAGTCAGAAACTACTGGTATTTTCAGATATTTAATTATAAGCCTTAGGGTAGGCTCAGCTTTGCTGATACTGGGGGATACATGCTGGATGGTGAATTCTGGAAGTTCACACCTCTTAAAAGTTCCCAAGATTAAGAAACATTGGTCTAGGGACTTTTCTTGTTTCAATATTGATAGTAGCAAACCAGAACTTTTTTTTAGCTGTTTTTATTGCATATATATAGAATGGAATTCTGAACCAGAGATATACAGTATATTAGGGTATTTTCCCTTTCAAGCTAGCGTTTCTCTTAGGTTCAAATCCTTTTCCATCTCTCACAATTTCCTTCTATCACAAGTCTACCCAGGTTTCAAATCAGGGATGTGAAACTTCTAAAAAAAATTGCAAAAATAAGAGCAAAAACATTTCCCCATTCAAAATAGAGATTTTGAGGAAAATAGAAATGTATGCAAAACATATAAATATATGTGTGTACAAATACACAAACATTTTAGTTGTACAGCTTATGTTCTTATAAAAGGATGCTTAAGGTATGAAATGGAAATGTATAGCTTATTAAGACAATAATAAAGCCTTATCTGAATTTATTTTAAATAATTATTTTCATTATAAATGGGCCTACAAGTTGGTGAAATCTACAATGTAGGGTCTCTTCATTTTTGCCTATTTATAAAAAAAAGCAGAGTAATAAAAAAGTTAGCTATAAAAACAGAACAATCCATCTACACTCAAGAAAGGAAATTATGTATTGGACAGATATCCATATCACTAAATTGCGGTGGGGGGGGAGGGAAGGAACTAAGAGTTTTTTCATATGTGCATTTTATTATTTTATCACCTCAACAGTTTCTGTTTCTTCTAATCCTTTCTTTTTATAATGTTATCATTTTCATAGAAATATAGAAACCAAGGTCCTATGTATGCTGAAAATTTTGTTTTTATACTTTAACATATTTCTTATGTATGTTAATGGTTGGAACACAAAGGAGGAGAGCATCAGAAATAAAATACTTACGTATACTATTTTAGCATGCTTTTTTCTTTTTTTAGTATTTTTAAATAATAGCGAACATCTTTGGCATTAAAAATATATACTACTTTTTCATATCATAAAAACAACTAAATGCACTTTGGTATAATTTCTCTTTAATGTTATACCAAGCACCAATTTTATAACTTTCCTGGTCCACTTATTGTTATTATCTTTTTTGAAACTATGTCCTTATTACAAATAAACTAATACATTACAGAAAAGCATATTTCTTGGTTTGGTGTGGATATTCTTTGAGACCATTTTCTTTAAAACCTTAACTATTACATGTATTTTTAAAGAAAAATATTAGGAAATATTTCAAAATCCATGTATTGCCAATATACTACTAAATCTCTCATGTTTGTTTGTTTGTAACCTTAAATTAGGTAAAATATTGCACATATTTAAGTTACTTCAAACAGGCCAACTTAAAGTATGTGCCAAAAATCCAGGACCTATAAGTTCTGTGGGCTTGAAATTTGGCAAAGTTGCGGCCACTTCACTGCTGATGCACTGCAAAACTGCTGCTGTTAGTTACGGTCACGTGATTGTCATTTCCAGTGTTCTTTGCTGACTTCTTACAAAGAAAGTCAATGGGGAAGCCAGCAGGAAGTTGAAAATTGCTTCTGCTCTCATTATTTTTTTGCCCTTGGCCATTCTGTTTGCCTGTTTAGGCAAGGAAATATCTGTGAAATGATAACTCAATGGGTCATGGGTTGTATGGTGTGTGTGTGTATGTGTGTATGTACATTCTAATATTTTGAATGGTCTCTAAAGATTGTGGAAAAATTAAAGATCTTCATATTTTCATATCTTACATCCTAAAATATGCCACTGGACAATTGAATATCACTTCCACTATAGTTGAGGTATGATAGCCAAGTTCTTTTTTTCTTCATCTTAGATCAGGGGTGTCAAACTGCCGACCCGCAGGCTGACCACGTCATGACAAAACCACGTCCACCCCATTGCCAGCAATGGGGAAAAAGTTCCGATACGTCACGCGACATCACATGACGTCACGAGTTTGACATGTCTGTCTTAGATGCTCACATATTTTCACTATTCACCTAATGGTATGCTTGTAACACTTTTTTAAATTGCATACAGTCACTTTCTATCTAAATATACAGAAGTCTAAACATAAGTCATCAAGTGTTAATGTGAACATGATTTTAGGCAATCATTTTCTAAATTTATTAGTTTTATCAAACTATAGCATGACCAAGAATTGAACAGTATTGGAATGTTAAGGTTGCTGCAAGTCTAGTTTCCAGTGACTGAATTAAATGGAAGTAAGAAAGTACAACCTGGTTATAACTATAAAGAGAGCAAAACTTGTCCCACACGTTCTCCTGAACATTAGTGTCAAGGTTCCTGTAATACATAGGTCTTTCATTTCCTAAACCCATTAGCTAATAATAGGAGTATTTGCACTTGAGAGGAGAAACCATCCATCTCTGTAAACTGTGTCATTTCTATAACCTCAGTGATATCACCTTTGGTTGATTAATGAAACAGAATAGAATTTAGATAGCTGAAACCTAATATGAATTTAAAGACTATTGTAGACTACAGTACTCTAGATCAGGCTTTCTAAAGCTGAAATCACTAGAAGTTATGAGACTACAGCCAAGGTGATGCTGGATGTTGCCTTGAAATTCTTGGGGTGGTAGTCTGACAGAACTAGTGGGCACTAAAGTAGGAAAAAATGAGGTAAATAGCCACTGTGGTATTTGATAAATATTTCTCCATTTTGTAACTAGTTGGAAAAAATGAGTGAAGAGGAAATGACTGTTGGGAAATTACATTCTACATGTTGAAAAAAAATCCTCATGAATAAAATATTTTAGAACCATGAGGACATTTTTGAGATAATTCTCAGCTGTAGAACAGCATGTCCTATTTGGAGCTTTCTCACAACATTGTGTTAGGGTCAATGATTTTTAGGTCTTTAGCATTTAACAGCCCAAATCTTTTAGGAGGCTAACTGAATTTATGTTTATGCATAAATCATGGTCAGCTTCTTCAGTTTCTCCCTTTTATGGTTGTTTATGTTTTATTTCAAGCAAAACTCATCATAGCAGCTGTATTTTGATCTAATTTGGTATGGTTATTCAAACGTATTTCTAAATCCATGTGCTTCATTTATATGTAATTGCCTTTTCTCAGGGTACCCTCCAGGTTGGAAGTCATCTGGAATTACTCACAGGGATTGGGATCTCAGAAAGTAGGAAATTCAACAGACCCGAACAGGAGGCTAGATTTATTTTTGTAACTTTTTTTTTTTTTAAAATATCTAACAATCTTCCAAAGCATCCTCAGGGCAAAAGGTAATTGCTTCATTTAAATTAGCAGTTGTCATTTCAAAACAGAGGCAATATCCCTCTTGGGCTGCTTGGCATAATATGGGAAGGGGATGTCTTACAAACCAAACAAAAGGTATAACTATTTCAACTGAGTTAGAATGAGATGGAATTGTGATTTTAATTTGTTCAATACAGAATCTTTGTTGGTGGTGTTTGTTTGTACATTTATTTTTTAGTATTGTAAATTCTGCCTCTTTAATAATGATGGCTTTCTGTTAAGAATTTAGTCTTTCAGCAATGAGCCTCCATGGTTTTTAGATCTCTTTTTCTCTAGCAGTATTGTTTCATACTCTCCAAGGCAGACTCTAGACAAAGAGAGTAAAGAAAAGTGGGATGTAAAATAAGTAGGCATACTTATCTTGAAAAGAAAAGAAAAGAAATACCTTTTTCTACATTGGACTGAAGTTATCAGTACCCTTATTTAAAATATTGACATTTCCTTGTGTTTCCTCCCACTATTTTTACAGTCTATATTGCTCCATACCTGAGTCTTTAAAATGTTTTCCTTGATTATTCTTAGAGTGGAAGGATTTATTAAGATATCAAATAAAACGAATCCTCAGATTCCTTTTTTATTTTTAATTTCATCAGGCCCAATTTTTGCTTTTTTTCCTTTGAGTTGTAGTTACATTCAGTCATGATTGTAGACCATCAGTTGGGCAGTTGAAATATGCTTAAATGCAACAGTGCTCACATAATGGGTTTTCATTATAATATCATATTTAAAAGAACTTCTATTGTTTATATAATACAATACTATTTTTTTATTTTGAGATTTATTCAAGAGCTAATCATGTTTTGCTAGTTTGAAAAAGAGATCAATTCTAGCAGAAAAGTTAAACATGATCATTATTGTTGTATACAGAAAGAGAAATGCAACTAATACGCTAGGAAATAAAACACAAAGTGCGTTGGGAAGGCATGACTGCCCTCTGGAACAGTGAATGCAGCCTTTGCAAATGTAAATATATACATCATCTACAGTACTAGACAAATCATGTGAGTGTCTTGACATTCCTAGGCAATATACAGTCCAGTATAATAATATAATTTAAATAATAAAATAATTACTCAGTTTTAATTGCTATATTTAGATTTAGATGTTAGATATTTATATAAATTATAAATTAAATTCTTGTATCCAAGCAAGATTCATTATGCCATGAATTTGTAAAATCCTTTTTACTGCCTTCTGCTACCGCTTGGTCTGAATTCTATTTATTTAAACTATTTGTAAACCATTTTCCCAATGTTTAAATGTATTTTAGGCTATTCAAACTATTTTTCATATTTTTATGAGTCTTACATCTTCTAATATGTCTTTTTATAGTTGTTTAATTGCAGAAGCCTTCTAAGGCATAATTTAGAAGCTTGTAAATATGCCGTTAGTTTAAAGTTGCGTTCTACTAGTTTCCTCCAGTCACTTTGAATCAGGAAATTTGAATTAAGACAGTGTTCAAAACCAGAGCTGGCAAATGGCTTGTCAAAAGTTTTCCACAAAATTTGTGGGCTGTAGACATTGGATGGCTAATTTTTCTGAGCTTTCCAGAAAAATCTTTCCAGGTCCTTGGTGTGACACTGTTTTGGACTCATATCTATTTACGCTCAACCGTGAAATCTTGATAGATATAAAGACTGTCCTGCTAATGAAAAAATTTCATTTCATTGTTGTGTCTCAACAATTTGCATGTGATTTCTTGAGATGGCAGCTTACTATGATTTGTAAATAAAAAATGTATTAAATATGAACTGCAATTTTGAAAGAAAAGAAAAGGCTTGTTATGTCTTATAATGATATATACAGACAGATATATCCAAAGTTGGAAATTCACTGCCAAATGCAGATACACCATAAAACATTTATTGGAGTTCTCTCCATTTTTCCTGTTGTGTTATATAGAATAAGTCTATTTGTCTTTCTATCACGCCTATCTGTCTTCCTCAAGAAGTTAACAAATTCCAACTGCCTTTTAAGTTTGGGGCAGAGCCATAGAAAAAAAATGCTGATTGTCTGTTAATCTTTTAGTCAGGATATAAAAAAAGGAAATACTTGTTTTGCATTTTTGGGGAGTGTGAAAACAAGATATGCAAGGACCCACAGCCAATCCAGGTATCAATATGATTTATTTGGTTTTGATTTTGCACAAATGTGAGAAAACCCAATTTATGACTTAATGTTAAGCATGAATCAGACAATTATAGCTTCAGCGTGGATTAGTTTGAGCTACAAACCTAGCTATGGTGTTCAAGCATCATAAGTTGGTTATGCTCCCAGATGTACATTATGCAGCATCACAAATGATAAACTTCAAAAATAAAAGAATTTATAAAATAACCAAGAGATCTTGTTGCAATAAATCCATATCAAAGAAAATCTAAGTTGGATATTGCTTAGTATTTTATTTCTTTCTTGTACTCTAGAAATATTACAAATTAATATTTACTCTCATTAATGAATAATTAGAACTTAAATCTTCTTCCAATTTAAAAACTCAATTGGTAACAGTTTGTAAATTCCTCTGAAACTATTAAAAGAAAATGTGCTAATGAAATGTAGTGCATAAATGTTTTGGAACACAAGCAGTTTTCATGTCTTGTTCAAGGGAATGCCCTGTGGAGCATCGTGGTTTTTTGGGGGGAATGTAAATGGTCCAGGGAAACCAATATTTGACTCCCCTGATCCAAGAATACAAATAATGTGGACTTCCATCATCTATTATTTATCAAAAATTTCTAATACATCTTAAGTGGCTTTAAAAATCTACATGGAAGAGACAAGTTTTAAATAAAGCTCTGCAGACTGCAAATAATAGCAAGTAGCCCTTTTAAAAGCTGAGGGGGAAAATGATATTCTAGAGTTTTTCTGATTTTTAATTCAGACACATTTCTATTTTTGCTGTAGTTTCCCTTTTCATGCTTTCAGGCATTCTGATATTTTAAGTACATAAAAGAGGCACAAGACTCCAGTCTCACAAAGATTACCAATCTGTTTCCTGTTTTTGAAATCTATAAGCAGTTCTTTGTTTGGCTTGTAATGGGACCCTTAGTCTGGTGCAAGGGGAAGGGAGCTGGATAATTATTTGTTCTCCAAAGTATAAAGTGCAACCATAAAAGATATTTTAAAGTGCTTTGTGTTGCTGCACTGAGATGCTCCTGGCAATAGCTGTACAAAACCTAGTACTGAAAAATGAAGAGGCTTCATCTTTGCCTGAAGTGAATCGGTTATGAGGTATCCTTTCTTCTTTAAATAAAAACTCACTGTAACAGCAAATTGTGAAGCGTATTTTCTAAGAGCCCAGGGCAAAGTGCACATCAATAATGGAACTATGCCAAGGTCTATCAACTCATGTCATGGCAGTGTATACAGGCGTCGACATGACGCCAATCATACTATACCATAATAATTACCTAGAATGATTGCATAGAAAACAAGTAATGATCTTTTTTTTAGAATGCTGCGCTTTTTCAGTGACTTTGTTGACAAAAGGACATTAGTCTTGGCTCTGCTTATGATCCTGGGCATCTCTGTGCTGGGCCTGCCAATTTAGGAAATTATGTGCAATTCTGGTACTAAGCCATGGCACCATGTGATACCCGAATGTGTTCTCATAAGTCTCTAAACACCACTTTGTTGTAAGTTTACAGCGCAATCAATACTCTCCAGTTGTTTTGAGCTGCCTGTGATTGTAGGAAATGAAGGATATGGCCCTGTGTAACATGAATATCGTTCTGGCAGGCTGACACCTTAATTACTAGAACAAAATAATTGTTCATGTAAACACTTAAGAGAAGGAAGTAGGAAAAGAATCTAACAAGAGCACAGATTTATATTTAGATCATCCTGTTATCACTGGCTTTTATATAAGGACAAAACTGCAAAGAAAAAGACTATAAAACTGCCATTTGTCTGAGAGTAGTTTTTTCTGTTCTGTGGGAATGAAAGTGTTCAACAAAGTAGCATGAGCTTTATGAGTAGGAGATATCAGCTTAGTCTCCAGTCTTTAGAGGGAACAATCCTTTCTTGAGCCTTGTCAGACCTGACTTCGCATTGCATACCTTTGCAACTAACCAGTAGCTGACCTTTGTAAATAAAATGTGAAGAGAGCTATCCTTATGTTGTTAAACAAACCTTTGTTCTCTTTGTGGCTAAACATCCTCTAGTGTAATGCTTGTTTGAAGAATCCTTCCACAGCTTGTGTCTAAGTTATTAACAATAATTATATAACTTTTGAAATGTTTATAAGAGATATTTGACAGTTCATCACTCTTTTGAGAAAACTAGTAAGAATACAACTAAGACTGATGTATTGGCATTGTGATCCAAACTGCTATCTAAAATGTATCTAGTATTTTACAATTGTTGGGTTATAAGGAAGAGATCTGTAGGAAGTGAGCAGCATTTTCTTTAGATTTTCCTTGGGTTAGTTTTGGATACAATAAAGAAAACATAGGAATGCTTTGCACGTGAACTTCTCATGTATAATGTCAGGTGGGTTTCAAAATATAAAAAATTGTTCCACTTTGGTCCCTTCCATATGGATTGTTTTTCAACTTCTGTAACTCCCCAGCTAGCATAACAAAGGCTGGGAAGATATGCCATGTAGTTGAAGAAGCTCCCATAGTATCATTTAAAATCTGACAATTTAAGGAAGAGCTTTCTCTAATATTAAGGAAACTCTTAATGTTGTAGAAAACTAGGGAAGTGAGTATGGTTCAGATAATGTTATTAAGAATGAATGGGTCCATTGTGTATCATTAGAGCGGAGAAAAAAATAGATAATGAAAATTCCAAGATAGATCTAGAAAAAGAATTGTTTAAAGTGAGAGGATACATTTTTTTAAAAAATGATTAGAAAGCACTTCATCATAGTGATGTTGCTTTGCTAATAGCATCTGGCTACCTAGTTACTGCTGTCTCCTAATATTCTTGAAATGTTCACATGATAAAGCTACACAAATGCAAGGGATGTATTAATTAGTTTATCTTTTTATAATGGTTACAGAGGAACAAACAAGTAGTAGTGGCATGTCTGTTTCTTTGCGTGGTAAAATGTTTAAAAATGCTAGTAGGAAAAACTATTTAATCATTAGCAAGCAGCATTAAATCTTCCCTTGAGCAGTATGTCATTTGTTTTTTGAAACTGCGCTGAAAGATATCTAAAGCAGAAATCAGAAATATTTGCTCTGAAGAATCCTGCATTGTTAATGTGAAGTTGTCAGTGAGATCAGATCAAGCAGTAAGTGTATGAAATTCAGTACCGTGGTTTATTATGGAACTTTTATTTCATCTAGTGGGACTAAATGCTAACTCCTCTTTTTGTGAATATTTTCAGCAGCAGCAAAAGTCAGTTTAGCCATTTTTCAGTGCCAGTTTTACAAAGGCTCCCTTCTGCAGGAAGCATTCCTCTCAGTCCAAACAGATTTCATTTAGTTTCACGGAGGTTGGAATGTAGCTAAATCTGGTTGACTGTATGGTATCTTACAACAGTGTTCCCACTAGGTGGTCGCTGTTTGAGGATATCCTAGAACAGATGGCATCATCATCTAGCTGATGTTGGGTGATTTTGAAAACTTAAGGAGGGCTAGTATTGGATTGCAGATCAGAAAAACAACTCAGAAAGGAAGAAAAAAAAAACTAATAGCAAACAACTTCTGAATTATTACCCAGGAAATATGCCCTTGAAATCATTTTATCAATATGACAGGTAAGAAATATTGGTTTTGCTTCAATTGCTGCTAGGAAGGTGGGTTTTTTATAATTCTTATAGCAAACTAGATGACCATATCAAACTCTGATGTCTACTAGTTCATTTTGTGATTACTGATTTTGTTGGGGTCTTTGATGGGAACCCAAGTCAGAAAAAAAGGTGCAGTAACAAAATAAAAGTACAGAGCAGTAGCAGAAGATATCATTTTTTGGGGGGAGAGGGAGAACATTCTCAGTATTAAGAGGTGTGTATTTTTTAAAAAAAATATTTTTGTTCTCATTCTATCTACAGTGTCACTTTTCAAAATTTTAGAAGCCAAGTGTTTTGCTAGTTTTAATCTATACTTTCTGAGAATTAAGCTATCATTTCACTGTTAGGGCTGGAAAAACCTGTCATGATCAAGTTTCATGTGCGCTTTTTAAAAATTCAACTTTTTTCATTTGTATCACATTTTTAAAGAAAACCAGATGGAATTCCATTTAAAGCTGTCATCTCAAATGCAGTTGCTAGAATATCTAGGGAGACATTGAATGGTTCTTCAGAGGGTGATAATCAAGAAGCCTGCAGGATATTTCCACTGGTTTTAAATAGTCCTTTGGACCTTTGCTGTTATATTTTATGGCATAACCTGAATAATTGCAGTCTATGGGAGGATAGATCATCCAGAAAAGTTTGAGAGCTCCGCATGTGGAATATGGTTCCAATCTTTAAAAGAGGGCAAGTTGATCCAGAAAACTACAGATCAGTCAGGTTGACATCAATACCTGGTGAATACCGTATGTGGAAAAGATAATGAAGGAGCAGACTTGACAGCACCTAGAAATGAACAAAGTGATTACTAGAAGCCAGCATGGGTTTGTTAAGAAGAGGTCATGCCAAACCAATCTTATTGTCTTCTTTGATAAAGTAACTAAATGGACCAAAGTAGATCTAAGTGGACCAGGTCAATACAGATAACTATGCACTCCATACTGTGAATATAGATTTATATACTTAGCTTTCAGTAAGGCATTTGATAAAGTAGATAACAGCCTACTTCTTGGTAAGGTAGATCAATGTGAGATAGACAATACCACTACCAGATGACCAACCGCAGGATGTAGCTGCACAGGTACAGGATGAGCAGTACCTAACTCAACAGTAGTGCCTATGAGACGTCTGTGTGTCCTGTTGATCACCGCTTACGTATGAGTCAGCAATGTGAGCAATCCTATGATTCTATGATTCATTTATTAAAATTTAAATTTTCATGTGTTTTTGTGTACATATATTTGTGTGCCTTCATGCATTCCACAGACACAGCAACAAGCCTTGAAATTTACAAGAAGGATATTGACATGGTAGATAACTTATGTTATTTTATAAAGGAACCAGCAGTCAAGAAATATACCCTGGAGTAACACTTGGACTAGCAATGAAGACTTGGAAATAGTATTGAGATTCTTTTGTGTGTGTGTGTGTAAAATACATGCAACACACATACAGAGGCCAGAATCATTTGGACAGTGGCATTCTGTATAAAATTCTATGGAGGCAAAAGAAGCCCATAATACTGTAAAAGATGAAAAGAAAGAGAGGAAGCGAAGATGGATGGATTCAGTAACAACAGTAATGAATGCATCACTGAGAGTCATGAAAAGCCAGACTGGGGACAACTCATCCTTGAAAGAGTCTATCTGTATGGTTGCTAAAATTATGTGACCTTATACCACATAATCATTACACATACACAAACACGCACGCACACACACACACACACTTGTGTGACATAGAAATACAGGCAAATTTGCGACTCTTATTCATCAGTGAATTAATCTATTGTGATATGTCTTTCTTGTGGACAGTTGTTGCTTTTTAAAAACAGTGCAGAACAATATGGTATCATGCCTGCTTCTCCCTGGATAAACTTGATCACTAGCTGTACCAATTTTCTTCTGCCAACCTTTTCTCCCCAATCTACTTAAAAAGACAAATTGGTATCAATTCATAGTCTTTGAGGTACATTAGGATGAGAGTTGCAACTTGCTTAATACCGTCTAATAATCTTTATCTGGAATAAGATTTTATCTTCGGCCCCTTGTGTCCAATACTAATATACTGCACAATTTATTGCACCTGGTACAGATAGTTATTTAGGACTGTTGTCAGCACATAATATATACAATAGTAGTCTGTGCCAAGCTGGAAAATAGATAGAGATATTTGCAAAACAGATACATTACCTAAATTTTAGACATTTTATTGTTGGGAATCATTATAAAGCTAGGCCTGAAGCTGAACAGGGTTGATTCTTTCTAAAAATCATGTTAACAGAATTGCGGGAACTGGGTATGTCTAGTGTAAAAAAGAGGACTGGGGTGACATGATAAGAGTCTTCCAATATTTGAGGGGCTTTCACAGAGAAGACGGGAGGGGGGTCAACCTATTCTCCAAAGGACCAAAGGAAAGAACAAGAAGTAACAATGGAATTACAACAATTATCAAAGAGAGATCCTGCCTAGAATTAAGGGGAATTAAGGATAGAACAGTTAATCAATGGAATGGCTTGCCTCCATGAAATTATGGGTGCTCCATCACTGGAGGTTTTTAAGAACAGCTTAGACAGTCATTTATCCCCAATGGTGTAGGGCTTCCTGCTAAAGCAGGGTATTGGACTAGATGACCCCAACTCTGGTATTCTGTATTCTAAAAAAAATATTCTAAAAAAAAATTAACCTATGTTACTCATCAGCAGTGACATTCCCTACAAGATTCAAAATTCTACAACGTTGCAAACATTCTGGCCTCCATTAGATTTATGTGAGCATCAGCTCTGATGTCTCAGTTTCTCCAAACTGAATTATCTCTTGTTTCATTAATTATATAAAGTGGGCTTAATGAACAGGAATTTTGTACAATATCTGGGATCTGTGAATGGGGCAGTTTGGGTCAAAACAGAAAGGGAACTTCTCCAAAGTAAATGTACCTTCTTTATCAATTCTCCTGTATGCTTATTCCTTCATCTACTAACTATGGCATAAAGAGGCTTATGAACTAGGCCAGTGGTGGCGAACCTATGGCACGGTGCCAGAGGTGGCACTCAGAGCCCTCTCTGTTGGCACGCACACCACCGCCAGCAGCAGGTGCATCAGGCCACCACCGCCGCCCGGAGCAGGAGCCCCACCCAGCACAAAGGAGGCGAAGCGGCTGACTAGCAAGCTCGAGTAGAGGTGGTAGAGCAGAGGTCACCAACCATTGCTGGACTGGAAGAAAAGGGAGGGGGAAGCATTTTGTACTGCAATGGAACGGGGCTAGTACCTGCGTGATACTCAATAGCCCTGCCCCATTCTTGCATGATGCAGTGCCTTATATCTACACCCCGCAGTGCGGTGGCGGCCGTTTTTGCGCCTTGCAGCACAGTGGTCCATTTTCTGCGCCCCCTGTTTTTGCGTGCCAGAGGCGGCACTCAGAGGCGCCTCCCTTCCCGCCCCCCCGAGGACACCTCAATGCTGATGCAGCCCTGGCACTTTGCGATAAATAAATGGGTTTTGGGTTGTGGTTTGGGCACTCGGTCTCTAAAAGGTTCGCCATCAGTGAACTAGGCTCTCCAACATGATACCCAAGGAAGCCACTTTTCTTACAGTCCTGCTGTCAATGCTGCTAACATTGGATGTTTTTGCTTTGACAACAGTTAGAGATGCAACCATTTTCTTCTTATGTTTTACTTTTAGAGTTAGATGATGCTGGGGGGGGAGGAATGTGCATGAGAGTTTAGATAGACATAATAGTATTGGACTTAATGTGTGAACCAAGGTTAATGAAATAAGAGATGATAAGAATTGGCAGGCTGGAGAACTGGAGGGAGAGCCTGCATTTCAAACTAATTGGAGAATGTGATTTATGACTGTTAATTGGAGGAGGGCATTGTGCTTTGATACTATGCTCAGGGGAGGGGAATCCAGTTTTTGGCTTCAACTGTGTTAGTGCCGATGCTATGCTACTCAAATAAAGATTCTTTAAGGTAAACAATGCCTCAAAGTTCTTTGAAGAGTTTCATCTGTCGGAACCATGACACCTGCTTTTCTCTTACCTTTTTATTGTTTCATTTTTTTAAAAAATGTTGAAGGAAAGCACCAGCCTTCTGCATTATCTTTATATCAAAGCATGCCTTTGGGACCTTCATGGGACTCATAATTGTTTCTCAGAAAATAAAAATAATTGGTAGCTACAGCATATTTCTTTGTTTGGAAATATGTCTACTTGTACAGAAAAAGATCAAAAGTAAGGAGAGGCTAAGGAACTAGAGAAGATGATAGAAAGCACTCTGTATCATCACTGCTTTATAAATAGTTGTGTCCCTCATGGCTGCCCTTAGTGAATGAGAAAACTATCCAGCAATCATTATGGGGGAGGGTCCACAACATCTGCTCACAGGCACAAAAGAATGGGGCAACTGCTTAATGAATCCCACTTTATGGTATTGTAATTAAAAAGGAAATGACTATTTTAGAGTAACTCAGAGATTATGCTGTGTAGAAGAAATGTAATACAGTCTACATCATATTTATCCTACTTACAAGGCATGAAAGCCAATGTCATTTTAACCGAGGGACAAAATGCCTTTCCATGCTGCCTGGTGAAGATGAGAGGGTAGGCAGATTGCCCAATGCTCTGGTTGTTAAAGAAAAGCAAAGGTTAGCTATGCTGGTTGTAAGCAAAGCCCAAAGGCAGATTTTGGAGCTGTTCAAAGAGTCACTTGTTTCAAGCCATTTCAGGGGATTTCAAAATAGATTATAGGATATATTGCAGATTACTTGACCTCTGGGCAAGTTCCAGGCAGTCTGTGTACCTTCGCAAAGTATCAAGAAAAGACTCTTATTAAGAAGAAAGGAAAATGAACTTGCTTGAAAACTCAACTTCCATGATTTTATTTCCAGAAAATATTGGCCAAAGGTTAGGTTGTTCCTGTGGTAGTGTAGAACAATAGATAGTTGGCAAAATCCCAGTGAGTCTGCAAAGAAAGAATTTACAGAAGTCAAATCAGGAAAGGATATGTCATTATAGCTTGAGAGAAGAACACTGTAGTGTCAATCTCTGTTAGCTCATCAAGTCTTTTCAGAAAGGAAAAGCCCTCAGTACTGAGAGGAGTAGACTTAATGTATACATGTCTAGCATACCTAATATTTCAAACGGTGGCTTAGAGATGTCAAAAAAATTAAGCTGATCAGGTCAAGTAAGGCCAGCAGGGATCCTGTTTGTTACAGTGCCAGATCTGAACCTCTCTGGCCTGACCTGATCCAGAAACTTTGCTACAGACTTAGCGCTGACGTTCTCTTCTTCTTCTTTTGTAAGGGTACAATAAACATTTTAAGCCTTTCCTAGACTATCAGATCCAGATCTGTTGGTTTTGTAACTCCTGGGATTTCAGGTTTTGTTTTTTTTTTAAATAGTAATTTTATTAAATATAAAGATTAAAAAGATAAAAACTAATAAAAAATTAAGAAAAATAAAATGAAAAAAAAAAAGAAAAATAAAAAAATGAGTCTAACAGTGCTGTCCCAGTTACGGAACCATGCCAATACAGTCACAGTCAAATTGACATGTATTTTTTCATTTTGTTTTTATTTTCTGTCAACTGTAACTCCACATGAGGATGGTGGTACGAAATGGTATGGATCACATGAGATAATGAAGAACAAACAAACATTGATTTGTGGAACTAGATGCTGATTTTAAAACCCTAGTTTTGCAGACTGTTGTCCTAGTGCTCCATTCAATTTCATTAGCACTCACTCCCCACCTCTGTTGACTTGAGATTACTGTCTATCTCTCATGTTTATAAGCATAAAAATAAAAAGCCTGCCCAGAAATGACAATCCCAAGTGCCCTGGGATCAAACGAACATAAGAGATGGGTTGCTCTTGGCATGCTTTATTCTGAGGCTTTACATTGTGCTTCTGAAGAATGAGTGAAAAGGTCTGGTAAGACTGATAGCTTTGAATGAAAATCTACTCGTACTGTTGCTTATCTGTCCCTCAGTCTCTTATTTGCAGTATATGATTTTGCAGCCCTAAGAAATATCAGGCATTAACAGAGAGCTTACAAATAAAATTATCTCACCAGCTGCAAAATTCTTTATTAATGGCTTCCCTATTCAGCTTCTATCTCCAGGTAGTCAAGATGCTTTAGGACTGAAAAATTTGTATGGTTGTATGGGATTCATTGATTGAATGCAGCAGCAGAAAGTGTCTTGATGTTTAAAAAAATAGATAATGGAAATAAAGAGCTTATGGCTCTCAGATACCTTAGGTCTGTTTTATTAAATATTGTGCTTTTGTTTTCACAAGGAAGCACGACTACATTATTCAAGCTTCCTGGTCATTTTGGATAATTTTCCTCAATAAATAAATGAACAAATACAATGTTTTTCAGTTATTTGTTGAATTGGGTTCTTTTTATGTAGGTTGAGGATCTGGGTGGAGGACAGGAGAACAGTCATTTTATGCAGAAATATTGAAAATTTATTTATGCAGAAATATTGAAAATTCAAAGGGCATCACAAACTTTTAAGCACCACTATACATACTATGTAATAGATGTGTTATTGTTCAAATTGTTCAAATTGTTTAGATTCTATGAAAAGGAGAATAAGCTTAACACAATACTTTGACTTGGGTGTTCAAATAGGAGGTTGATCTGTGACTGGTTTGTCACAGATTATCATTTAAACTTGACTGCCTTTTCACGTTTAAACTCTTATATTTTTACATGTATTCTTCATGATTCAATCGAGTCTGATGGCAAATATTCCCTATAGTAAAACCAACCCTCATCAACTTGTGAATATGTATCTTTTTTTTCCAGGAAAAAAGTGCCAGTTCACATGTAAAACTTAAGGCTAATAAAGAGCTTCCAGGATTAGTACATCAACCTAGAGCAAAGTAAGTCCTATTCTATTTTGTTACATTTAATTTCCATTCCTTACCCCTTTTCTCAAACTAAGAGATATTTTTAATATTCTTGATTCTTGGTTATTCTTTAATAGTGGAATGTTGTGCCAGCTAATCAATTTATTTTATATTATTTTAAGGGTAGCTGTTTGATGCTTGAAATGATTATTTTTTTATTTTCAAGTTATAATTTATAGTGGCCACCTTTATAAAAAGTTAAATACAAAAATAAAGCAAAAGTATTTGAAATCCATAAAATTGGCAAACTGAAACTATGGTATAAAATAGATATAAATTGTGGTTTTTGTTCTCTGTGGTTTGGAAGTACTGTACTTATCCAAAGAGAAAATTATGCTGAATCTAATAGAATCAAGATTCTATTATTCTGAATGTAATAGAATCAAGATCACAAGAAATGATACTACCGCTTTATAATGCCTTGATAAGACCACTCTTGGAATACTGTATCCAATCTTGGTCACCACAATTTCAAAAAGATGTTGAGACTCTGGAAAGAGTGCAGAGAAGAGCAACAAAGATGATTGGGGGACAGAAGGTTAAAATATGTGAAGAACGGTTGCAGGAATTGGGCATGTCTAGTCTAGTGAAATGAAGAACTGGGGGGGGGGACATGATATTAGTGTTCCAATGTTTGAAGTCCTGCCATAAAGAAGAAGGGGTCAACCTATTATTCCCCAAAACACCAGAAGGCAAGACAAGAAGCAATGGATAAAAACTGAACAAAGAGAGAAGCAGCCTATAACTAAGGAGAAATTTCCTGACAGTAAGAACAATCAACCAGTGGAACAATTTGCCTTCAGAAATTCTGGGTGCTCTAACACTGGAAGCTTTTAACAAGGGACTGGACAACCATGTGACTAAAATGGTATAAGGTCTCCTGAGTGAGCAAGGGGTTGCATAAGAAGATCTCCAAGGCCCCTTCCAACTTTGTTATTCTGTAAGAAGATGATCCTTACAAAAAAAGGACTAGGGGTTATGTAATATTACATAACAAACTTGTTATGTAATATTCAGCTTCCTTACCATATGAATCTAGGATTCCCAATTTCCTGTTAAAACTAATCCTGAAGATTTCCCTCCTCAAAAACAAATATGTGAAGCTGACATACTTGTA
>NW_015386793.1:338940-367793 GCF_001527695.2 Protobothrops mucrosquamatus
TTTTTTTTTTTTTTTTTTTTTTTTACAAAAAAAGCACTGGATAGGACATTGCAAAAAATAAATGTACATGAATTGAAATAATATCTACTTAAGTTTTAAATGGGTGCAAAATAAGATGCCCTATTTATAAACTTTATCCCAACTATCTTTACCATTCTCTCTCTCACACAACTCACTCTTACACATAGAAAAACACAGGTACACACCTACTCCATCAAAAAGAGAAAAAATAGATGAAGAAAAAGAATAAGATGGAGGAAAGGGGAATGTGTTGCTATACCAGAAAGATAAGGGAAAGGTGGATAATGAAACTGGACAGAGAGAAGGTGAGCTGTATTTAATAAGTGATACTTAAATTGATTGATTCAGCTTTAGAGGATAGTATAACTAGAGAGTGAAGTGCCAAGGAGGTGGAAAAAAAGATGAAATCAGCTCTAAATTCAGACTTACCTTAACAAGTTGTATTCTAAATAGTATACTATAATAGTATGCTGTGACTGAATTAAACCATAGTGTTCAGATTTTAAATCTGCTTGAAAGGGTGGTTTTTCAAATTCACAGTATTAAATATATATCACGGTCATAACTTCTAGAAAGTTCAAAAGACATTCCAGTGTATTTAGGATGATTTCTAAAGATATTTTACCTCTGTTCACAGTTTCAGCAAATCCTACTGTTATACTGAGATACAGGCTTACATACTTATAAAAAACTAGGCCTTAGATAATGATGTTCCTAGGCCAGTGGTGGTGAACCTATGGCATGCGTGCCAGAGGCGGCACTCAGAGCCGTTGACACAGCTCTGCCTCTCCCACCCCTCCTCCTCGCCAGCAGCCCCCCCCAGAGAGTTGCCCCCAGGTGCGGCCTGTGCGGAACAGCACAGCCAAGGGCATGGCAGCCAGGCAGCAGGGATAAGATTCCACCTTCATGCCCCAATGTGTGCAGATGATGCTGCTGGGCACGGGTGGAGGGCATGGCCGCCATGGTGCTGCAGGGCCACCTGGGCAATCTGCGGCGGGCCATGGAGGCGGTGGTGGTCCTGTGAGCGGGCAGGGCGAAGCGGGGGATGGAGCGGGGGTGGAGCAGGGGCAGATGGCAGAGCGGGCGGATGGGCTGGGTGGTGGGGTGGTTTTGGGGCACTCAGTCTCTAAAAGGTTCGCCATCACTGCCCTAGGCTATCATCAGAATTACAATCTTGACTATCATCCCTATGGATGTATTGAACTTCCATAATTTCTAGTCCACATGACCAAAGCCTGAGAATTATAGGAATCCAAATTTAAAAAACTTTTCGAAAATACTGATTTGAAGAAGGCTGTATTTCAGGAGAAAAGTTTGTCCATGAACATGGCTCAAGTCAGCAGTCCTTAGACTATCTTTAATTAATGTTTCAAAAATCCTCTGCCTCAATCAGGTATTTATATCTCCTATTGTTATTACTTGTAAAGGTGTCGATGGTCACCATGATATCTAAAGTCTGCCTTGTATTAGAATAGAAGTGAAAGGTTTTAGAGGAAGCAACACTTAGTACCGAAATGAAAGTTGATGTTACTTTTGCTTTTGTTTTGCTTTTAGGATACTCAGATTTTCTGTGTGCAAAGCAGACTGTTAAAATTCGCTGATTTTAAATTTTGGAAAGATGATTTTGGATTATCTCCGGTCTTAAAGAAGAATAGAGCGACTGAAAAATCAGCATTTACTGTTTCTCCCTTTCAGGCTTTGTTCTTGAAAGAAAAGAACAGAATAACATAGCAAAGCTAGATAGAGGTATATATAAATACAGACAGCGCTATATGCATCACTAGATATATCTATTCTACTTTAGGGCATGCCAAAGGTTTGCACTGATACATGATGCTTATATTGTGCTTCCATGCATAATCGCTAACATGCTTCAATTTAGTTCACAATTTATATATTAGTTTGTTGCTAAAATTTCTAGGCCACTCTACTCCCAATGGTTCAGAGCTCCGTGCATACAGGAAAAAGTTATTGCACAATCAGTAATCTCTATATAATTTGCTTGGAGCATGGGCGTCTTATGCAGTCTTGCACATAGATGTCAGTGGACCTGACTGGGAGAAAGCTAATTTGAATTAGTTAGTTGCTCAGTTTACAGGTGGGTGATAAAATGTATGTTTTTAAAACTCATGCATTTTTACTGCAGACCATGAAACCAACCAAATTGGGTAGGGATAAAATTAATAGACTTTTTGTTCTGCATTTTAAAGAGTATGGGGTTAGTTGAGAATGTCACCAAACCCTTTAAAAAATTCCACCTCAATCAAAAATCAAATCAAAAGGAAAAAAAAAGATCAACATTCCTAGTTTTTAGGGGAAATTAAGGCAAAATGGATATCTTAAGCCTCTGCAGGGTATATATATATAAAAGGGTCCAGAAATGCCAGTTCTCCCCACCCTGAAGTCCCAATGTGATTGGTTTTGTGGGGCAGGAAGTTATTTGAAGCCCTAGATGAGTGATGGCGAACCTTTTAGAGACCGAGTGCCCAAACTGCAACCCAAAACCCAATTATTTATCACAAAGTGCCAGGACCGCATCAGGGGGGACAAGGTGTGGCCCACTGGGTGGGCATGGCTGCAATGTTCACGGCAGACTGAATGGGTGTGGCCAGGGTGTTGCTTGTGGGGGGATGCCTGTGGAGGCTGGGCAGTATTGGGAGAGATCCAGGGGGTCTCTGGTGGGTGGGGCGGTGGGCAGGAGACTCGTCCTGCGGGGGGTGAGGCAGGGGGTAGGGCGGGGGTGCCATTGCTGTGGAGCAAGGCAAGATAGGGGTGGCTGCTGACTCACACCATCAGTCCCCACACACAGAGGCCAGCGAGCACATGGGGGCGTGCTTTACCACCTCTACTCGAGCTTGCTAGCCAGCTGCTTCACCTCCTTTGTGCTGGGTGGGGCTGCCGCTCCAGGCGCCAGCGGTGGCCTAATGGACTTGCACGAGCTGGCGGTGGTGGCAGCAGGTGTGCCCACAGAGAGGACTCTGAGTGCCGCTTCTGGTACATGTGCCATAGGTTCACCATCACTGCCCTAGACCAAAAAAGCTTCCTTACCTTTTCAAAAAGTGTTTGTACCATGTAGAATTCTTGTTTAGTCCCATCACTTTGAAAAAGTGTTTTTGAATTCTGCTGTCTAATCATGTCTTGGAAGCATGGCAGAAAATGTTTGCAAGCATTGTTTTCCTCTCCTCTGGGTTAATTTGTTCTCTAAGAAGTTTCTTCAAGGCAGATGTCACATTCAGGTTCCAGCCTGCTATAACCATCATCCCCACTCAGTTTACATTCGGGATTTTCCTACTTTTATTCAGCTACAGGAGCTGCTCCGTCATTTTGTTGGAGCTTGTAACAATTACTCTAAACCTGATTATTATACCTCTGATGCTCCCTCAGTGTGTTTAACATCACTATCTAGGTACCAATCCGTGTACCAAATCTCTCCTTCGGAAGACATCCATTCCTACAATGAACAAATTTATTGGATGGCAGAGAGTCCTGCTGTGGAGTCCGAGTTCAAGTTCAGGCAGTAGAGGACTGAATACTTTAACTTTAACTTTAATCACATTTATACCCCGCCCTTCTCCTGGTGGACTCAGGGCGGCTTACATCAGTTCATTCAAAATACTACTGATACACAAGTTCTTATTGAAATGCTTAAGACAGCAAGTTCTCTCTTCAACTCCCTACGACATTGAGAATATTTATAAGATAAAGCAAGAAGGATTCCATTTCTTATTCCAACATCCTCTGCCTAATTCTAGAATAATGGAGGCATCACAGTCATGACCAACAATATTCTCTACCCATAGATCAGGCAGAAAAATTGGATTGTCATGGGGACAAGGTATACTCTGTGAAGACACTCCTTCCATACTAGCAAGCTGTCAAGCTTGCATGGCAATATGTCATGTCTTGCTGCCAAAGATAACACATTCCTCTCTCACTTGCCAGAGGACAAGAGGTAAATACTTCCTTTTTTTTTTTTCCAGAAGCAGCACATTTTGCAAAACAGGAATTAAACACTTGGCAGTTTATGTCATCATCCAGTATTGCCATACCTGGCTCATCTCCACTGAACTGACACTGGAGGCTGTTTTAAATTGTGGGTCTTCCCTTCAATAAAAATAGAACATTCAGTAACAAGATTTACTGAATGCAGTTCCTAAGCTTGTTAAAATACACCACAGATGCAGGCAGCATCAACTCTACTTCTTCCCCATCACATTACTGATCTTGGTTCAACCAAATAGCAGCATATTCAGTAGACTGTTCTCTTGCCTCTTAAGTACTCTAGTGTACCTAAGGAGGGTGACAGGTTTAGACTTTTGCTATTTCATGTTTTTTCTTTAACGTAATGCGTATTTCTTCCTCTCTTGCAGAAGGGAAGGAGATGCACATATTCTCATGTATCCATAGTCTCCCATGATCTCTCCTTTCATTTTCTAGTAGATGGAACCATTTGCCAATGCTGCATGTTGCCGTATGGCCTCTTTACAATCCCAAAGGGGGTTTTTTTCCCTTAAATTTTCTTTAATTTTAATGTTAATTTAATTTAATTTAAATTTTCCTTAAACTGATAATACTTCTTGTTGTATTCCTCTGGCTTCAAAGTACCATTTTGTTCCTTTACTCAGACAACTGATTCCATGTATTTGTGTTCTGAGCGATCCTACCACATAGCTCATTAAGTTGTTTTGTTCAGTGAAGTCACTTTGTTACTCTTGCAATGGCACTATGTGCTTTGGGATGTTGTATGCAAACTTTTCTTCGTAGTAAAACTCAGAGTCTACATAATCCTCCATGCAGTGGCTGCAACTATAGTTGTTTGCTTTATCTCTCTTTGGAAGTGCTCCCAACAGGATGGTGCTTCTGATGCACTTTCCCTTGTGACCTCCTCTAATACGGTTCCACCCTGTATTAAAGAATTCATCCATTGGGAACTGATTTCAGTCAAACCTATTGGACGGAATATCTCCAATGCTTGTGCACGTCCTTACTGCTAGTTCTTTGGTGACTAGATAGGAAATTCAATTCTCATACCTTTTCATTCAAGGTGCTTGATCTGGTATGAAGCCTCATGAAACATTCATTAATTTGGAATTAATTACCAAGGCTGTTTCCATAGCTTGTCCAGCTTATTTTGGGCAGTTTTACAGTGGTCTAGTTCATGAACAAGGAGATTTGAAAACTGCCCCACTTTGGTACTGTTACAGATTTGGCATTGGTGTATCTGTCACTCCATCCTAGCAATCTATATGCCTGGAAGTGACTACTTTTCCCTGACCTGCTCAGCCTTATCTAAAAAAACCTCCACCCACAAATAGAACTTAAGTCTGTAAGGGATGAGATTTCATTTCTGTATAGCCTTTATTGTTTTAGGTATACACAGTTTTAATACTTATTTCTTTCTTTCCCTTCAGATTGTTGCAAAATAGAATAATGGTGGAAATAGTAGCAGCATTGAGTAAATATTTAGCATCATAAATTTATTGCTTAATTTTTTCAGACACATAGCCCTTGTTAGTGATTACATAATTAATCTTCCTAAATCAAAGCCTTTGCTTTGTATAAAAATCTTCATTGAGATTGACATCTAGAGAGCTCAGCAGCAGTTCTGAATTTCAAATGCTAGGTTGATGTTGCCTCGAATGACAATAGAGGATGAGCAGGCTGTCTCATCAGCATTCTGGCTGCATCTCTCATGCTTGGTATGTCAAACAGGGCATCAGCTGCTGTGAAATTGCCACATCACCTTTTATAAATGGCACAATGTAATCATTTCTCCATTACTTTGTACGTGGCTTCATCAGACATATAAGGGATTGGTTACCTAAGTTATTATGTTCCTAAAACACGTCTGCTTCTTGAAAAAGATCAGAACTAATTCAAAATACTGCTGAGTTTTTCTGCATTGATTCCTCTTGGAGAAAACTGTAAAGCAAATGGCAGAGATACTGTAGAGATGACAGAGAAAGGTTGCTGGATGTCAGCCTCATTTGCAATTCTTCATGGCGATCTCTCTATATTAGTCAAAATATTCGGAAAGTTTTTAGCTGAGATTTTTGGTGAGCAATAGAGCACCGCCTAATCCATATGAATGTTTAAAGGAGCATTTAGCACCCTCTTCTCTTTTTGATCATTGTCGCGGATGCCTCTTCCTCAGTATTTCATATTTCTTCACTTTCCGGCTCCCCATGACCATTTCTGTATTCCACTCATGGTGTTACTGGCTTATGGTCTCCGTTTCACTAACAATTCTCCGCAGAGATCATGACCGATGTGCATTAAATTTTGAGAAGGAAGCTCAAGTTGGTTTTAACTTCTATAATCAACCATCTTTCTTCCTAGAAAATCTTGAAAATGAAATCTTATCTTTTGCTTTTAAAATGTGTTCTACCATGCCACTGGATAACATTCTGAAATGTGCAGTTATTACTTTTGAGAATTTTCAATAAAAAAAAGAATAAGTAAAATAGGCAAGCACGTTTGGCCTTGGCATCACACTTAGGGTTTTTCTCCCTATGTTTTTAAAAGCATTTATCCTATTCTACATAGTTGGCAAAAGTTGTTTCTCTTACTTTTTTTAATATGTATTTCCCTTTTTTAAAAAAAAGGCTTGATTTCCAGTGTATTTGACATGTTGTTGCCTGGTTTTAAAAAGCTTGGTTTCCCCATTTTCTGTTTCACAGTATACAATCTCACTCTGGATGCTTATACATCAATAGAAGATGCCTTTAGGAAATAGGCTACATCAGGGTTATTTGTTAATCACTCCAGTAATATATATGGGAATTGGGTTCTGGAAATCAAGAATTGCCAAGACCAAATCTACCATAATTTTACTCTGTATTGCTAGTATTTCCATTAGCAATCTCAGTTGATATCTGCCAATAGAATTGTAAAAATGGAAGCCGCTGATTAATAAGAAATAATACAAGCAAGAAAAACAAACAAATTAGAAGCAAACTTCAAGTAGGTCACTTGAGTGGTTCTCTGAAATCTATATTTGAATATTTTGATCTAGAGTTCATTTTCCCAGAACCAAAAATGCCAGGCTCTGTTTTTTAAAAAAACACATCCAAAAGTTTCTGTAATTCAGCAGTAAATGTATTCATGCAGTGTTCAAAACACAGCCTCTGAGTCTCCTGTGGATCCTGGCTTTGTACAGTGAAATTATCTGGCCTTATTTTGTATATTTTTATGATGTTTTGTGTCCTGAAGCTTTCAGATGCATTGACAACACAATAGTACAGTTCTTTACAGATTATCAATACTATATTTCCAGCCCTTCCTACTTCTGCGAAACGAAGTCTTCCCAATTTGGGTTCTTAACACTGGGTTGCTAATAGAGGTAGATTATTTGACTTTGTGCATGGAAAGAACTGTGGGTGGTGGTAAAAGAAAATCTTGTTCTGGAAATGTCAGTGTATGTTAGAGTATAAATTAGAGGCTTCTGATGAATTTAATGTAAAGAGTTATTGTGCTATGTCTAACTCCATAAAAGGACTTTTGAGGGTAAAACTAAATCATGCCAGCTTTCTCTCCCAAACATGCAGTTTGTTCTGTGTCTTACTTTGTGAAATCTTTTTTTTTAACATAGACTTTTTAAATAATTAAATTATTCTGAATTGGGAGAGGCTATCCTTAATTAAATTCAGAGTTTCCAGCTCTTGATTCATTGAAATTATGACTCTCCTGATTGTTTTCTAAAAAACAAATCAAGGTACTAAACTTCCTCTAATCTCCTATAATTCAAATGTTGGGAACTTTTCCATTGGGAATCATTCCCTTTGTTGTCATGTATGTGAGATGCATAATCTATTTTCCAAATCTGAAATTAGTCCTTTTTGCATGTGTTGAAATATGCAAAGGCATCCCCACTGAAATAAATTTCCGTCTTCCCAGTCTTTTACTAGCTTTGATACAAAAATAATGTTCAATTAGAGTCGATGACTTCTCTTCTTCTGAAAGTGGCAGATTAGAGATTGAGATAAGAAGGCACACTGCCCCACTAAACCAGGGGTCTTCAAACTTGGCCCTTTTATGACTTGTGGACTTCAACTCCCAGAATTCTTCAGCCAGCATGCCTGGCTGAGGAATTCTGGGAGTTGAAGTCCACAAGTCATAAAAGGGCCATGTTTGAAGACCCCTGCACTATAAACTATATCACTTGAAAATCCCTTTGAAATGATTCTTTCTGTTTTCAGCATGCACATTTCGGAAAGCCAACAAGAATTCTTCAGAATGCTGGATGAAAAAATTGAAAAGGTAAGAGGAACGAAGAAAATAGTTAATACATTATTGTACTTGAACTGTAATACAGTTGCTTGTGTGTCATCTTGAAATGCGAAGTGACACAGAAATATCTAAAATGTACAACTGTAACTATGAGATCTGTAAAAAGGTGAGAATCCATTTGGGTCTTATCACTGACTTAACAAGTTTCCATTTTGTGATAGATTCCTAACCTATTATTATTTTCACTTACTGATTGATTTTAGTAGAATGTAAAACCTTAATCCTAAAAAAACTTCCTTTAAGGACAGTGCCCATTTTCACTAGAGGCAGCTCTCAATGCCAAGACAATGCAAAGACAGTCTGTACTGTAAGTAGGTACGGATAAATTTCTTAGGTTCCACAAATGGGGTTTTCACACTGGGTTGCAGGAGGATTTAAATGAGTTCCTCAGGACTAAGGGGAAAGAAATCTCTTTGCAACCTTTTCAACCAAGGTTGAACTGTAAATTGTTGCTAGATAAGAGTCCACAGAAATCAAGAGGGGTTGGACTTAGATCATTTGTAGGAACAAAATGACTCTAAGCTGATGACTTGTTTAACTCAGCCTCCCCCCCTCCCCAGCTCCGCCTGCCCTTCTTCTACAAGGGTTTCTCAAGTGCCACAAGCCCACCCTCTTGATCAGGTGTTACATACTTTTTTTTAAAAGCAGATTCTACACTCTGAAAAAGTTTGAAAAAACATGAAATCTCTAGAACAGTAAGCTAGTCTGATTCAAGAGCTTTTACGGGAATATAAGAATTATTATTTATCCTGCCTTGACATAATGGCATATAGAGGCTCTTTTCAGTAGCTCTGATAATTCATCTTACACCTGACAAATGGCTCAACAAGTGTAATTTTCCCCCCTCTTTTTCTTTTGATGACATTTTGGGTCTTTACTGAAATGAAGATTTTAAAAAAAAGTCAAGAGAACATTTTACCTTCATCCTTGATAGAAGTGTTATTACCTTAGGTAACAAAACTGCTGTTCTTCATAAGAAGAACTGAAAATTATTCTCTGACATCAGCAAGTACAAATTAACTTTTACCCTCGAAGCTGAAATGTTTGGTTAAATGCATTAAGGGGAGGTGGAAAATTTGGTCATTCAATAAACTTCAGGAAGCACTCTTTATAGATGATATATATTTCTCCATTAATGTAGTGCAGGGGTCTCAAAATCTGGCAGCTTTAAGACTTGTGGACTTCAATTCCCAGAATTCCTCAGCCAGCATGCCTGGCTGAGGAATTCTGGGAGTTGAAGTCCACAAGTCTTAAAGCGGCCAAGTTTGAAGACCCCTGATGTAGTGGGTATATTCATCCATATGAATAAACCATAGTTCAGCTATTTGAATTGCTGAAATGTAGGTTTCTGCATGATCCTTCTCCAACAAAACTGCAGATGTTTGGAACAGGAGTCTCTTTTTAAATTAAGCATATTTTAGCATATAGTTTGACTTTTCAATTGAGGTTTATCCAGGCTGAAGTAAACTAAGACAAATTTCAGGATTTTCCCCCCTCCCTGCTGTAAAATAAATAGTAGCAAAATTCAATAGCGTCTTCTAATAAAGGAATAAAATAATGCAGTTAAAAGCAGTTACTACAGGATTATGCCAACACTGAATAACCAGCCACAGATTTCAGTAGATGCTTCTATTAACCCAAACAACTTCATTGCAGATGTTTGTACTATTAATAAACACAGTGGTTACATGAAACATCTGGATACACTGCTTTTGTTTTATGTATATTGTAACAATAAAATTTGAACTGTAATACATGAAAGGTTTTTGTAATGATAGTGATTCCCCAAGCAGCAGTTGCTTAACTTGTCTAGACAACACAAAAATAATAGGCGATGGAAAGAATTTGGCTGCCACTGAACGAACTGCATTAGTTCTACACAGCCTGCCCTGGGAAAAGAGGAATATGAGGGCTTGAAAAAGATTCAGGAAAATTGATGTGGGAAAACGAAAGGTTTTCATCTGGCCCAGAAGTGAAGGACCCTGGAAATGCACACTTTACTTAAAAAAAAAAAAGCTGCCAGCCTTTTGTTCTAGACTTCTATTTATGGGAAATCTGCACTTGTATCATGTGCTCCTTTATTGGAGAGGATGCCATACAAATGGACTAAGCAAGCATGTTCAAGTTAATATTTGATGCAACATATTTTGAAAAGCATTGGCTACATGGGAACAGAACATTGGTCTTCGTGTATGGTCCCTGATTTCAGTAGTCTTAAATGACCTAATACTGTCAGATTGGCATTATGATGTTTAAATAATCATAGCTGCTGTCCTTATATTCTGAAAATTAAATGCAAATGAGAAAAAAAATGAAGGCAATCCACGTCTTCTCTTTTCCAGTATGTTAAAGAAGGAATGAGAATAAGAAAAGCTGCTTCCTCTCCATTAGGGGAAAAGGTCCATGATAAATATTTTCTCTTTCATTCCCTGTTACTGTAATGTACCAGGATCAAACTATAATTTTCTTTGTGCATGCACACAAATTTTATTTATTCAATTTCTATAGCCGCCCAACTCAACCAAGAAATTCTGGGTGGCTGATTGATATTAAATTAATAACCACTAATAAAAATTCCCTATATAAAGTACAGTTGCCCCTGCTTGAGCAATAAAATGCTTGCACCACTGGAATTTTTAGACTTTGCTGTGAGTCTCCATATCAGTATATATGTACCTGTTGGGGGCAGGGAGTGACTTTTTCTTGACACAATACATAAACCATCCTCAAAGTAAATGAGAGTGCTATCCATTTCCTAGAATTGTTTCAGAGAAAAGGTTTATTAGCAGAGCAATCATAAAAGGAGCCCACTCTTTTGTTTTCACTTCTTGGCCAAATATAATCATGCTGACCACTTCTAGTGCATTTAAGATTATTTCCTCCCCAGAGTTAAGAACTCACTTATCAAGGCATGATTTTTCCATTTAATCTGCTACAAGCCAGGATACCTGTCTCCTACATTTCAAGTTGTGATGACCCAAAGAGATTAGTGGAGGATAACTTGCAACTGATTCTATTCTTTTGTTTGTTTTCTTAGAAAAGCTCCAGACCCCCTCAATTTTAGTTCAAAGGTAGTGGTTGTTTTTATCCATAATTCTTTCCTAAAACCTGTCAAAAGAAAAGAATACTTGGAGTTCCTTAAGAATTTGAAGTAGCAATAATGTGTGTCATTAAACTGGTCTTCTTTCATGATCTTAGCTTGGAACTGTACAGTTACAATTGGAACTGTAGGACAGGAATGTTAAAATATTAGCTTAATATTGGTTATATTGCTATAGTGCTTTTGCAGAATCACATCATGAGGTTTTGCGATGAGAAAGGTCATGCTGGTGTCAGTGAACACTATTTAAACAGCCTATTTAGCCAACATAGTTGGTTTGTTTGTTTTTTTCAGAAGGCTTCTGTAGCTCCTATGAAATGTTTCTTCAGTACAATGTTGAAGGGATTGTTTAGATCCTGCTCCTGATGAAGTCAAAGCACATTCAAAATATTTGGACCGCTTAATTCTCAAATAGGCCTCAGAAGGTGCTGTGGGTTTCTTCTATTATAAATCAACATTATCTTGTGATGCAACTGAAATGTTGTAACAGTTCAGCTTTTGTCTCACATGCTATAAGAATGCAAGTGCTGCTGAAACGGTGTGTTTCGTATGCTGAGCCCAAATGGCACTGAGCTAACTTCCATTGAAGTGTAATGAAACTTCTCTAGTCCTACACGTAAAACAGAATAGCCAGTTTGAATTCCAAATTAAATGCCTAATTCACATGCCTGCTTGCCTACTTGTTAACACCCTTATGAGTAATGTGACCTATTGAGCTTAAAAACAAGGAATATGTGTTTGGAGAGAAACAGACTTATGAGAGTCAGTGCTTGCATGTGACAACTACCTAACCAGGATATGTTAGTGCTTGCATGTGAGAACTACCTAACCAGGATATGTTGAAGCAAATCAGTGTTCAAGGGCACTGGTAGCAGGTGCTTTACAAGCCCCAGGATCACATAGTCTGTCTCTAACTGCTCAGTTCATTAACTTTCTTATTGCAGTTGACTACTATCAGATGTAGATAATTATTCAGATTTTGTTACTTTTCTCTTTTCTGCGGCAAAGGAATTTGGATACAGTATTGTGGCAGGATATTGTCATCTTGGACTTTCATATGACCCCACTAGTTATATAAAAATAAGCAATGGGCTAAATAGTTGGGAAGGAAATAAGGGAAGCCACAATAATCAAAGAAATTGGTAAAGGTATTAGGGAACATTTCCCCAAGCTTAAAGATTTATTTAAATAGGACTCATCACCGAGCATGCCCCAATATGTTGTGGAAAATTGAAAATTTATCCTAACATCAACCAAGGCTAAAGAATAAGTCCTGGGAGAAAATTAAAGAAAATGAGGCAGACAGGCAAGGGATTAGCTTGACTGTAGAAATCAATTCATGAATATTATCTTAAGAAACAATGGGTATGAGATGGTTGCAAACAAAGAGACAAAAATATTGAGGATCTTAGAGAGTCACCATAGGCAACAGTTTTCTAAAGTGAATAAATTAGATCCCCAAAAAGCAACTTGTAGCTTGCTGTTTGGTACAGAAGACGGGCTACTCCACTGTGTGGCAAAGCCAGATAATACAAATTGAGTGCTTCTAAGAAGAACAGAATAAGGAGCAAACCTGACTATCATGAATCTTACTTCCAGTTTACATTAATAACTATGGAGAATGTACATGGATTTTCCATCTCCATATTCCACTGAGATGTTTCAGATGTAAATTGATGTAAATTGAATAGTGAGAATATTTGAAATTCAATTTTCTCTTGGGACAGTCACAGTTTAGCTTTAGCAGAAGGGTTAAATTGCTCGTTGCATACCCCAGAGCTGAATGTCAGATTAAAACCTCAGTAGTTTCCCTTGTATGAATAGTGGAAGAGGGTTTGCCAGAGATGTTCCTTGAATCCAGCTCTCCTCAGGTATCACCTAGCTGCATTAGAACTACAATTCCCAGGCTTCCCGAGAGCTAACACGTCAGGGTAACAATGATCTGTTGAAGCACATAATGAAGAAAGTCTTTGCCAAAGCTTCACACTTTATGTTGTAGAAGACAGCATTAGCAGCCACTATTTCTGGCTCTGTTTCAAAGAAAATCTTGGTGTAAGTGTGACAGAGGGATTTCCTGGGAAGAAGCATTGTGGGCAGAGTTGGCTTCAAAACTTCCAGGTGTTAATCTTGACTCAAAACGTTTGTGTAACTATATGTGATAGTGGTACAACCCTCCTTGAATTCTATTGATCACTTATAAAGAATGACACTTAGGACAGTGGTGGCGAACCTATGGCACGCGTGCCAGAGGCGGCACTCGGAGCCCTTTCTTTGGGCACGCGTGCCGTTGCCCCAGCAGAGTTCGCCAGAATAGCGAGCACATGGCGTTTGGAAGCAACAGGGCAGGAAGTGAACAAGCAAGTGGAGTTGGCCCCCCGGGGATGCCCCGGAGATGGCAAGGGACTGGCCCCAGCCATGCTCACCAAGTCTGCCGTGACCACTGCAGCCACGCCCACCCAGTGGGCCATGCTCTCCTCACCCCCCCTGAGGGCACCACAATGCTGATGCAGCCCTGGCACTTTGCGATAAATAAGTGGGTTTTGGGTTGCAGTTTGGGCACTCGGTCTCAAAAAGGTTTGCCATCACTGACTTAGGAGATTAAAACAGGAGCCATGGTGGCACAATGATTAGTATGCAGTATTGCAGGCTAACTCTGCCCACAGCCCACAGTTGGATCCTGACTTGCTCAAGATTGAATTGAGTCTTCCATCCTTCCGAGATTGATAAAATGAGGATCCAGATTGTTGGGGACAATATGCTGACATTATAAACCACCCAGTAATTGATGTAAAGCAGTATAGGGTGGTATATAAGCCTAAGTGCTAATGCTATTGCTAAAACAATATTTTGTGGAGATGGAAACTTGATTTCTTTTCCCCTTCCCCCATGGCTTTCTTTGTGATTCCAGACCTTAGTACTGGTAGGCTGCAAAACCGTTTTCACTCATGTGGGTGGATTCTTCATGGCTCTGTTCATTTCTTTTCAAAAAACGAAAAATTATGCTCTGAATATGTGCTTGCATGTGCATTCATCGACATTCTTCTAAAGGGCATCATGAAAACAGAAGACCAACTGAAGTTTAGAGTTTCTGTGGTAGGCAACCACTTTAATCCCTTGGAGAACCATTCATCAAAAAAGCTGCAGTGTCTTTACAGTTCCCTTTACTATCGTTAAAGCAAAAATGTTTGACATAATTACTTTCACCATACCACATCAGGCCACCCAGCCTCTTCCGTTGCTTCCTTTGAATGGCAATTAGAAAAAGGAGTCACATTGTTAAAGGCTAGAGCAGTAGAAGGCATTGTGCTTTTCTGGTTTCTGAACCTCATACTGTGGAACTATAATAGAGCTGTGGAAGAGAACAATTTATCTTACAGTATTCCTGTGGTGTCAGTTTGTCTATAAATGCATCGTTTTAAAACAATAAAGCAGCTAATAAAAGGATATGGTGCAGAAAAGGCAGAATGTTGCCAGAATATGAGCATGACTATCATTAATTGTTAAAAATGAGAAAGAGGAGAGGAAGCAAAAACAGGAACATGCTGCATTAACTCAAATTCATCCTTGTCTGTATTGTGCTATGGGACTATGTTTGCTGTAATCATGCTTTTGTTTACATGCACATAATCTTTGTTTATTTGTATTTTAAGAAACATAGAATTTAACTAATTTAGAATTAGTTAAAGATAATAGTGCTCGGAATATCTGTGTCTAAAATTGCCTGGATTTTCTGTTTTTTAAAAATAATTTTAAACTATGTTTAGTTTAGTGCCTCAAGTACAGAGAAGGAAGCATTAGGACCTTTAAATTCTAATAATTTAGAATAACAGTTCTCAAACATTTTGGTCTCAGGACTACTTTACATTTTAAAAAATGGTCCAGGACTTCAAATAGCTTTGGTTTATGTGGATTATATCTATTGATATTTACTCAATTAGTAATTAAAACTGGGAAATGTTAAAATCTTTGACTTTGCAGACTCCTTGAAAAGGTCTTGATAACCTGAAAATCACACTTGGAAAACCAATGGTTTAGACTAGGGGTCCCCAACCCCTGGTCCGTGGACCAGTACCGGGCCGTGGCATGCCAGCAACCAGTCTGCACAAACAAGGAAAGCCCCATCCACAGGATGCAGGCAGCACACAAAGCCATGCCCTCTCCCGGTCCGCGGAAAAACCTTTCACCATGTAACCAGTCCCTGGTGCCCCAAAAGTTGGGGACCTCTGGTTTAGACAAATTTGAACTGACTTAATTTATTTCTATTTTATACCCATTTTTTCTAGAGTTCAGAGTGCACACACATAGTGTACTCTTTCATTTTATTTTCATAGATAGGTTAAGCTAGTGAGTTGATGGATGAATGGGATTTGAATTCAAATTTACATGATGATAACCTAGTAGCCTTAACTGTACAACACAACATTGGATATAAATTTGTGTTTGTGATAGAAATGATGAAGATGCAAGATAGGTAACAGGAGAATCAAATATTTAAAAGTTGAACTAATGTTGAAATATTAAATACAAGATGGTCGTTATTCACTGTTCTCATAAGAGCTTAAATATATAAAAATAAACAGAGCAGTAATCTTAAAGTTTGTCTGAGTTCCATCATAGCAGTTATACCATTTAGAAAATATATCATGATTTGCATGCTGTTACAAAGCTTAATCTAATTTGCATTTCAATCTAATGCGCACATCACTTTCCATAGGCCTGGCCAGAATTTAGAAATATTTCATGACTCATCTATAATTTATTCTACAATGTTCCTATTCTAATGTGATTCTCTTCAATGACAAAGAGGCCCAATTCTTAAATAGTCTTTATTCCAAAAAAAGAAAAAGAAAGAAGGCTGAAATGAATTGCCTTTGGCCACATAGCACATGGTTTTCTTGTTTTTAAATAACAATAATCCCCACTTCTTACATCACCATCATTTCATTCTCTTGTGTTGATTACAACTTTTCCTCTTGCAGTTTTACTTAGAGTTTCAATGCTAAGGAATATAATGCTACCCTGTCAAAATAAAATCATCAAGTCGATTAAAACACACAGCAATGAACTTAACTGAATTTCAAAACTAAAACAAGTACTGAGTTTTACAGGGATGACAACTCATGTGGCATACAACGGTATTAGGTTTGTTTCCCTATTCGTGCTTTGTAAGAATATAGACCTCTTTGCCTAGACCAGGGGTAGGCAACCTTTGCTCTTTTATGACTCGTGAACTTCAACTCCCAGAATTCCTGAGCCAGCCATGCTGGCTCAGGAATTCTGGGAGTTGAAGTCCACGAGTCATAAAAGAGCCAAGGTTGCCTACCTCTGCCTAGACAGGGAGATTTTCTCACAAAAGCTCTTCTCTTTCCTCCCTCCTGCCCCCATACCCATACCCATCTCCTGATTTCAGCCCTTTCCAAAGGAAGATTTTACTTACTTCAGAATTATCCATACAGAATGGTAATTTGCTCTCCAGATATTTTTTTTTTCTCTTCTCCCTGTGTCGTAATTTGGTTAAAATAATTGTTCTTCCTCTTGCATACTTGGAATTAAAAGTGAAGACTGAATCCAAATTGCAATATGGAGAATGTACACTTTTAACCACACTAGTATTAAAGCTACATGGCAGTGACCTCTATTCAAATACAGATTTTTAAATTGAATTAATAAGTTCAGCCATGTTCTCTTTTTTTCATGGCAATTACCCTGAGAAAGGAGCTATGCTGAAGAACTGTATGCCATTCTTCAGGAAGACGTGGGTTGTATCCCTGATTTTTTTAACCAATGTTTGCATGTTCTCTTTCATTCCTTTCCCTTTTTCAAATCTGCTGTTGCCTACATAGAGTCATCATAAAGCTGACAAGTTGATTAAAAGTAAAGCAAGAGGTTGAGCTGAATTTCAAGTTAATAATTTTGGCCTTCGGCTGTAATAATAAATTGAATTGAAGTTTAATAATTATAATTAAGGTGCAAAAACCTTTAATTATGGACTGAAGAAGGCAAGCTTCTCATCCTCCCTCCCACTTGAGCTGCAGGAGGGATGGATGGATGGATGGATGGATGGATGGATGGATGGATTTAGCAAATACACATGGCTATCTGACTTAATCAAATTGTTCTGGGCAGCTAACTGTGCATACACACACACACACACACACACACACACACAAACACAAATAATCAACTCCAATCGTAATAACAACAACACAAAGCAAAGCACACAGTCTGGGTCCTATTGACCTCCTGGCCCTAAAGCCTGTGAGATCTGGATATTGCTAGTTTTTCCTGCAGATTTCCATTCCAAATGATGCTCTCTAGATCAGAGATCCCCAACCTTTTGGGCACCAGGAACCGGTTCCGTGGAGAGAAGTTTTTCCGCGGCCCGGAGGGTGCGTGGTTTTGTGTGCTGCCTCCATCCCACGGATGGGGCTTTGCTTGTTTTGTGAGGACCAGTTGCTGCCATGGCGTGGCCCAGTACTGGTCCACAGACCAGGGGTTAGGGACCCCTGCTCTAGATGACAGCCCATGGTTGCTCTCTTGATTAAAAATAATGGAATGGAATGGAATGTATAGCCTTTGGGAAACACAAGGTTTGAAAATAGTTATTTCTCGAATCCTTAAAGGAAATAAGTATATGATACTTCTTAATAAGTATATGATACTTCTTAATGCATCAGTAATTTCAGTCTGGGTTTGACACCAAAATGGCTTTGGTGCCTTAAAGGATGGTCTATGCTGAGAATAGGCAAGAAGAACGTCTTTTGAGCCGTGACCACTGTCCTTAAGATCTTTCCGGATTAAATGGCCCTTGATAGAAAAGGAATCCAATGAATGTTTCCAGCATCCATTAAGCCTTATACCCTGCTGTGCAATAGAGCTGTTTTGTCCCCACTGCCATTCTTTTTAATGCAGACAGGCAACCAAGCAAAGTCATGAAAATTTGGAATGAGTCATCAATGAGTAGATAACATTGTCCTCATTTTCTGCTTTTAAAGTGAGTCTGATGAAATCAGAAATGGTTGACTCAAACATATAAACTGCAGTTTAATCTGGACAAAGCAAACTATATTGATAATGGATGTTGTGTCTGACTTAGAACTTAATGTTAAGAGTTTTCTGGATAGAGCAGCTCTCAGCTTATGGAGTGTTCTTATATCTTAATTTCTCCGTGGAGGTTTAAATTATTTCCACAACAGATTGCAGTTTTCCATATTCATGGGGGTTACGTGTCAACACTTTGAAAATATGAAATTCAACGTAAATATATACTCTTGCCCAGTTACCCCCAGTTGTTGTCTATGCATGCACAAACACACATATGCCTAAAGTCAAGCTAGAGTAACTTGATGCAGATATGCAACTCACACCAAGATCATAAGCCATCCTACGCAGATGGCCCTCTCTGTGAGACTAAAGATGTATTTGCTTCACCATCACTCAGAGTGAATGAAGCAAGTAGCAACCAGATTTTTAGTATGATAAATTTCATAACTGCCACCATGAAAAGCCAAATCTACCAACATAAATCTTGCAAATATGGAGAGTCACCTGTTTATTTTGTACCGGTTTAAATTATGATCTGGCTGTGATCCCTCTCTAACATGAGATTGTCATGCCATGGTTAATTATACTATTTTTATAACACTGCATATGGAATTGCTTTGGAAGATTACTCAACTCTTATATTATCACCATATAATCAATGTGGGCTGGGTTTGTGAGATAACAATTATGTAAGTACTGTAATTATACCTTCCTAGCCTTTAAGTTACAGGAACTCATGCAGATTTGCAATAATTTTTAGACCATCAAGTTCATGAAGTTAAGATTGGATTAAGTAGGAAATAAGAGCTTTCCAAAGAAGTATATGCAAACATACAGATTTCATTCTGATATGCAGCAATCTTACTTATCAAAAGGCATATATGTATGTAACATATGGTGTCTTGGTTCAGCATATAGCAAATATCCACTTTTATAGGTGGCATTATGAGACCTAAATGTGATAGCTAAAAACACAAACATAAGGAGCAAAAATTCAAAAATCAAACCAGTCAAACCAGTTTTTATTTATCAGTCTTATTTGTTTACAACACTGTATGTTGTTAACATGTACAACTATATACAGATATGTGCATACATATAATAAGATATTAGAATATTATTCTGCATGTACATACTGCTCACACCCACTCACCCACTGCACACACAGAGTAGAAAACATTTATTCCAGGACGCTGTATTTTTCCGAAGCTTCATTTTTAATTTGCAAAAGAGCTGAGATCTAGATAAAGGATGTATAAAATAATGGCCTCCCAGCAACTTCTAAACTGTTCTGTGATATTAGGCTTTTCATTTATTTGGGAATCGGCGCACATCAGCAATATGATGCACTATATATTATTGAAATACACTGATACAGCCTTTAAGCCTCTTGATGGTTACTGGAAATACAAAGAAATGAAGTATAGTGAAGCAGGCTGTTGCATTTCTTAATTGCTGCAGGTAGAAGTTACAGCATTTTTTTAATTCTTGCCTCATTAGGGAGTCAGCATCAACAAGGTAAGTGAAAACTGACGATTCAGTTTTCTTGAACAACAGAAGATGATTGCCAGTTACTGAAAGACTGTAGAGGGGTTTTACAGTTCACAAAGTTTTTGAAGAACGAACAGAATGTGAACTGGCTAATGTGATTTTATATTATCCTACGTCTTTTATATGGTGTCTTCTTGTATGGTTTTAGTGTAATTTTAAAAAAAATAAAATCTCTTTATTTTCTTCTAAAGGGTCGTGATTACTGTTCAGAAGAAGAGGATATCACATAATGCCAGTTCTGCCAATCGAAACAGGAATACTCCTGTGTAAATAGATTACGGTTCAATCCAGATCTTTTGGGGGAGTCTTCTCAAGTGAACAGCACTACATAACGAACAGTTATTTCCACATTGTATGCTCCATTCAGTTACAGTGTTTTCTTAATGACCATACAGTGAGCATGGTTCAAAGAAAGAAGAACGGCTTCTATGGAACTGCCTTTGCTGCTGCTAATTGAAACCTGTTGCAAGTTTTCATTTCCTCATGCCCAGGAACACCACAGACGTTTGACTTAAACATCTGAAAGACACTGTAGCTTTCACTTGGGCTGTTGGCCTGTTTTCTATTGGCTGAGGTGGCGTTGTACAAAATCTTCCATAACCAAGCAGCAGAATCTTCCAGTTCACCCTACTTACTCATCAGCCCATACTCAAATGGGGCATGGAGTTCTTGTTATACTGACAGTTTAGAGCTTTGGAAAATGGGATGCTTTGCCATGATGGACTTTGTTTTCTGCTAGGAAGAAGTTAACAAACAAAAAGCATGTTATCATACAGATACTGAATGTGGTGATGCAGGAACAGAAATCTGTATTTTTTTTTTAAAAAAGCCACCAGTTTCTTTTATTAACTATTTTAATCAAGGAATATACTTGCAATATTGGCTTTGCTGACCACAGATGGAAATTATGATCACAATCAGTTTGAATCCCTCCCTCTCTCTCTCTCCTCACTTTTTTAAAAGAAATAAACATTTTACTGTTTTTAGGTATTCTTGTCTTATACCCATTCATACATACCAGTGTGTTAAGAATAATTGGGAAAAGGGAGTTGGTAAAGGAGACCTTTAGAAAGATGATTTGAAAGGATATTATTTTCAAATGCTATGTGCCAATTTGAGATGTCTGTAGAGTTTATTTTTCCATAATATAAAAGTTGATACTCTCTCTTCTCAAAGGCAGATGTAATATTTTTAACAAATATTGTCATGAGTAAAAATGATCCTAAGGTTAAAAAAAGAATTTTTGCATTTATTTTTTTTAAATACATTATAACTTAACTATTTTATGAGCTTGGTAACAGATTCTGTCCTGTGACTTTGTGGAACATAATCATAAAGGAAAATGCAGCTGGCAGCAATGGAGGCTGATGTTTTTTATTTTAAAAAATCTCTCATTTGCCTAATTAGGACCTCATGATGGCAATCCATCAATAAAGAAAGCACATGGTAGAATTGTCAATGGGATTTGTAATATAATTAACATTTTATCCCATGGGAATGCATATAGGATCATATGTCCAACTAATTGAAGGGAGCTTGCTAAAGGGGCTTTCATCATATTTTCTCTTAAAATATAAGTGGTCCTCTATCTGCCATTAACTCAGTTGCAGCAAGTGAAGGATGTCAAGATCTTATTCTTTGACGTAACAGATGATTATTCAAAGGTATGTAGATTTTGAGTCATCCAACTTCCAAGTAACCACAACAATGAAACATTGCCTCCCAAAGATTTTGAAGTATAATAACCTCTCAGGTATTCATCTGTTGAATGATTCTTCAAGTATTTGGTGAGAGAAGGCAACAACACTGTTTCAAATCATGAAAAAACAGATACTTATGGTGGAATTGGTTCATTCCTTCTCTTTGTCCATTATCACTAGCTTTTTTTAAAAAAAAATCTCTTCCATATTTACTCTTAAGTTCTGCAAAGAATTCTTTTCCTAAGTGTCTTGCTTCCCCATTTCCCTTTATAATTTTCAGTTCTCTTGGTTTAATTGGCTTTTCTTTGTAATGTGTATGAATACACTGTTTGGAAAGGATGGTTTGGATTTTCATAGTCCACCCCTGTGTAACTTTCCTTAACTGATTGTACTACTAGAAGCCTTTCCCACACCCACTTACATAGTTTCGATTCAATCAGTTTCTCAGTTTCTCTTCTAACTGATGTACAGCATGTATAGAATGTTTTTTCATAACCTTTTCTCCACTTGATGGGCTTCTGTTATGGTTTTTGTTACAAGTCCTGATCAATTTCAGAGCCCATAGTTACTGAAATTTTTCTTAAATTGATCCAGTGGTGGGATCAAAAATCCCTTCCACAAGACATCCCAAATGTGTATTTTGCTTAGGCAAAGGGCATTGAATGGGCTCAGGGGCCAGTTGTCAAAACGTTGTGTGGTAGTTTCATTGGAATTGATTGTGCTTGGCTTCAAAAGACTCTCATTCCATCTGATATCAATGTAGACCTCATTGTGCTTCACAAAACACTTGATGCCCAGACTTCACAGACTGAGGTAGGTGCAGTATCAGTTACACCACGGGTGTCAAACTCGATCGCAGCATGTGATGTATCATGATGTATCGTGACAATTTTGCCTTTCCGGAGCTGGGATGGGTGTGGTCTGCATGTGACGTATCCGGCCCGTGGGTCATCAGTTTGACACCCCTGAGTTACACCTTATCTACAAAGCCATTGACATCTGTTAGGCATTTTCACTCCAGCACCAGTGTCTAAAGAACACAAATCAGAAGTGTTCCCAAAACAAGACAGTTTGGAACATTGTCACCTTACAGGGGAGATAGGCAGCATAAAAACGTAATAAATAATTATGGGAAGAAGCTATCTAAACATTCAGCTTCATAATCAATGGCTCCATATAGGCTGACCAGATGGTAAGCATTACCAGGGTTGACAGAACTAGACAGGTGACTCCATGTCTAGCTCGTAACTCATTGCAACTTATTGTAATATTTTTACTTGCATTTCTCTCAATGCAATGTTATGCAACAGTCTTAACTTCACATGATTCTAGCCTTCCAATCACTGATTAGTAGTGCACAGAGGAATGGATCTCTCCTCAATATTTTCATTCTTGCTCCCTGCCAAATTGAAGATGATACAGGTATAATTGGCTACTATAAACTCAATATCATTATGAGTCCAATCCAGGCTTTTAATTATATATAAATATGGATTGGACTATATATAGTCCAATCCATATTTTAATTATATACTTAAAATTAAAGTACTTGGAAAAATTATTCTGTAATTTATGCTAGCTTAGTATTCATGCTATTTATTAAAACAGCCAGGTTTCCAGAAATAGACACAGCTGTTTTAATGAATTGACTCAGTAAAACTAGATTGTTAAAGCAATTCCAAAGCAGCTATAGCTTCAGGTTGGTGAGGAATTACTGCTTTAATGAATAGCAAAGAAGGGCTGTGTTTGTGCAAGTTTTTGTAAAACACTTCTGAATCATTTTCAAACTCTGCAAAGACCTAATTCCTGCGGCAAATTTTGACAATGATTCATGTCCTATGATTTTTATAATATCTTCACCATATAGTTCCTACTCTTGGTTAAGCAATTCTGATTTATACCTGCCAGCAAGGTGCATCTATATAAAAATTCAGCTGTCAACTACTTCAGGGACTGTCACTTTAACTTCTGGCAAAGGTCCTGGATTTAAAGGACTATGTTTCTGATTATGAAGTACATAACATTTTCTGTTTCATTAGATCTAACCATCAGATATCCTCCTTTGTTTCTGAGAATTAATGGCTTCATCCACAACAAGTAACCTATGTGACTAAGACTCCTGGTTTCACAATGAAGTAACATATCATGGCTCAGGACTCAGATTCTAAATCCTAATCTGATCCTAAAGAAGCTGCTCCAGTTGAGTTTGGAATGTCAGCCTCCAGAAGGACAAAGCCAGGAATCATAGGAGGCTGAACAGCTGGAAAAGTCAGGTGAAAGTGATATAAGGCCTTCCAGTCCCTACACCAGACAAGTAGAGAAGAGAACAGAACAGTTATGGTCTAATACGCTCCTCACCAAGTCAAAAAGTAAACCTTCTGATTATTAACAGCTGGCTGCAGCCTTATTTAAGAAATATTTCTGAGTTGGCTCTCTTTGCTGGAAACAATATCTGACTTCAGCTCAGGTGTGGCATTTGTGTGTGTAGATTCTACTCTTGAACGTCTGAGTTTTGGACCTGCCGACAACCTTGCCCTGTCTCTCTGAAATCTGGATGAACTTCTATGCACTTCTGTTTCAAAAGAAACAGAAGGCATGGTTTGGATTGCTCAAGGACAGGCTGTTCGAACTCATGCAGTCCAGCCCAGAACTGAAAAATCTTCAACTGATTCAAAGTGCTGATTGTACAAAGAGGCAGAAGAAATAATGGATCATATACTCAGCTTGTGCAAGAAGATCACACAAACTGATTGCAGAATAGAAGATGAGAAAAAAATTGGAGATCACAAAGATCCGAAAGCAAGTTAAAAGGGTATAGCATAAACAGGTTGTGATGGTCCTACAGTGGTTATCAGCAACTGAGTGCCATACCAAAAAATCTTGGATGCCCCTTGGAACATTTGTATATTGCCATCTTTCAGTTACAAAGGCCACAATGCTTTGATCTGCACATTTACTATGCCAATGCATTATGACATCCAAGATTCTTGGGAAGAACTTGATGCATATGAAGGCCAACAACAACTAAAGAATTGGCAGTTGTGATTTCACATTGTTGAGTACATAATGACCCTAAATCTTGCAGACTGTGTGACCAGCCATAATAATAATGCCTTTATTGTTATTAAACATCTGCCTATTCCAAGTCCAAGGGAAGATAGGTGGACAAAAGTGCCAATCCCATTCTAAATATCTGACTGACAGTGTGACCAATCATAATATATTAAATTTATATGCTGCTCATCTCTCAATGATGCTGGGCTGCTTGCAATAATCAAATAAAAAGCACAGATGACCACTGAAATTATCAGTTGCAAATAAGCATCAAGCTGTCACATCTTTGCATGTTGGCTTTAAAAACCCAAAGCTTATATAAATATGAATGTCATCTGAGTTTCAGTAATAGATCAGGAAAAGGGAGATATAAAGAATAACTGAATGAAGCAGCATGCATTTGTTTACTTTTTTAAAAAAAATGGCAAAAATAAAACTGTCAATATAGAAATGCCATCCTATGAATCTATGACAGAACTGCACTTAGAATGCTAGGCTGTTTCAAAAAGTATATTGCAAGTCTAAAAAAGGTACAGGAAGAGGGGCAGTGAAAACCACTGCAGCTTCCCTACAGGGAACAACTGCAGTAGTGGGAAGATCAGTATATATAAACTCACACATGATAGAAGTATATAAAATCAGGTATAGTAAACAGAATGAGGATAGAACAATTTTTCTCACATTAGAAGTGTAGACCACCTAATGAAACTACAGCCAATTTTGGTCACCATATCACAAAAAAGATGTTGAGAGTTTGGGAAAAATTCAGAGAAGAGCAACTAAGATGATCAAAGGCCTGGAGACTAAAACATACGAAGAACAGCTGCAGGACTTGGGTCTGGTTAATCTAAAGAAAAGAAGAAATAGGGGAGACATGATAGCAGTATTCCAGTACTTGAGGGGCTGCCACCAAGAAGAGGGGGTCAAATTATTCTCCAAAGCACCAGAAGGCAGGACAAGAAACAATGGTTGGAAACTGATCGAAGAGAGAAGCAACGTGAAATTAAGGAGAAAGTTCTTGACAGTGAGGACAATTAATCAGTGGAACAGCTTGCCTCCAGAAATCGTGGGTGCTCCATCACTGGAGATTTTTAAGAAGAGGCTAGACAGTCACTTGTCTGAGATGGTATAGGACTATAGGTTCTCCTGCTTCAGCGGGGGGCTGGACTAGAAGACCTCCAAGGTCCCTTCCAGCTTCTATTCTATTCTATTCTATTCTATTCTGTTGTAATACAGGAAAATAAGGGCCAATGAAGAATTTTTTAAAACAAAATGGTTAGCTAAACTGCAGTTTGCTGCCATTGCTGTAATTATCATCAGATTAGAAAGTTTTCAAAGAAGACTAGACAAATCAATGGAGGAATGAACAAATACCAGTTGGTAACATATTGTTTCCTAAACCACAGGTGGTTTCTACTTTACAGAAGGACACTTTGGTCCATGAGTTTCCTAAGTGCAAATGGTTTGGCCATCATGGGATACAAGGTGCTGGAATAAATAGGTCCTTGGCCTCATCTGGCAGGGCTCCCAATCTTCCAGTTTTTTAAGACCCATTTGTAGTTGTTATTGTGCTATATTTTTAGAAGAGTTTTGTTCACCTGGTAGGCCATAGTATTTCAACCTTATAAATGTTAAAATTATTTTAATTTCCCTTCATTCTTAGTTTGGGCATCTTGGCTCCCATTCTTAATTTATTTTTTGTTGTTATTGTTCCATAATTCCCTGCTTGTCCTGTCTATCTTGGATTGCAGGTTGCAGATTCCTCTTTCTTGGAGGATTAATAATAATAATAATAATAATAATAATAATAATAATAATAATAATAATAATAATAATAATAATAATAATAATAATAATAATAAAAATAAAAATAAAAATAATAATATGTTAATGATAGACAAGGTACATGGCTCCAGCTTTCTTTCTGTGAAAAGGAAGTCAACTATCCTCTCAAGGATAGCCTCCACCTTCTGTAACAATTCTTCTATAAGTCTTTTCAACTTTGGAGACTTGAATCTATAGTGTGAAATAATAATACATAATAATAAACTGGTGTACTAGTGATGTATATACTCTGTGGGATTTATAAATTAGCAATAAAGATCTGGAAATGATACTTGTGCTGCATAAATTGATATTCAGTTCAAGGTTTTTCCAGTTCTCATTCTTTCCTGTCTCTCATTTGGGAGTTTTTAAAGAGGGTAAAGCAAGGTGCAGAAGTCCGGACTGTATAGATGTTACCCCAAACTCTGAATGGAGGAATTCTGGGAGTAGCACTTCAGCAACATCTGGTGAGCTAGATATCTCTGTGGTCTACCTTTAAAAATAATTAGTTATGAAATAAAATCAATATATCCAAAATATATCCAGAACGAGCAGCGTGGTAGCCTAGTGGTGAAGACACTCACCTCCCACTTGGAAGGTTGAGAGTTCAATCCCAGGCAGTGACACTATCAGGGCACAAAGAGAAAATATCTGCTGTGAATTCCGTGTGGCATCAGGAAGGGCTTCATTTGGCCAGTAAACGCTCCACTCAGTTGCCCCAACTCCATCCCAAAGCAAGGGATTACACAGGGTCATAAAAAAAAGAAAAAAGATAATGTATCTGGAATGCTTTCCTGGATTCGTAACTTGTTTGTTCATTCAGTTATCGTAGTTTTTTTAGGATTAAAACATAGGTTTATGTTCTCCTCTCTTATGTTGACTTTATTTCAAAGTGATGCCATTTTAAAAAATAAAATAAAATAGCCCGTGTTAGAAATTATAAACTTAGTTTTAAAAAATGTGGACAGATTTAGCAACCTGGGGGACATCGTGTCAGATGAGTAAGTTCTCTGAACCCCAGAGGACTGCAGGCACAATGCCAGATATATATTTTTTTTGGCATGAGCTTACATTCTCAGTAACGTACACCAAAAAAACCCCAAACCCCCCCCCCAAGGATTTTTCACAGATAAGGGCATCTTCTTTACTCCCGTAGAGGAATGTAGAACATAGAATTATAATCCAACCCTCTGCTCAAGGCAGGATACCTTGTACCATCTTGGTCCAATGATTGTCCAGTCTGATTTTTGAAAGCCTCCAGTGATGGAGCACCCACAGCTCCAGGAGGCCAGCTATTCCATTGATTAATTGCTCTCAGTGTGAAGAAAATTTCTCCTTAATCTATCAAAACCTGTCTATCAAAATCTATCACAATCCATTAGCAGCAGGGAGTAGAAATCTTGCAGTTTTTGAGGGCTTGAGGAAGGAGAAGATTTTTCAGAAAGCAGAGGGACAAAAAGAACTTTCCTCTTATATTATTCTGAAATTTATCCCTTTCTATATTAAAAAAATATCAGACATGGTCTTGGGACTGATGGCCAAACCTTAACCTAATTACTAACATGACCTTTTTAGAGAGGTGGGTGGAATTTATTTATTTTTACTGTCTTCTTATCTAAATCCTTCTTCTATATTTGAAAATAATATTTAAAGCCCCTACAGTGTTTTGTTCCTCAGCACTTACGAACGTTTGATACACTTAGTGTCTAACTCTGCTTTGATAAAACACAAATATGAGTATTTCTGCACCTGTGTCAAGCATGTGGGCCTTGGCATCTATTGGGTCACTGGGGGAGCAAAATCCTAGGCCAGATGTACCTGGGATCAATCCTTCACGTTAGTGCTGTGTAAAAGCTCAGCCTTTATAGCTTGAAAGAGTACAATGCTAGTGCTGCTTCAGGAATTGAAGGACTTGCTTTCCTCCTTGATCTGATAGAAAAAAAGGAACAAACAAACCCAACAGGCTTTGCCCAGAGATGTCCAAATGTTTGTTTAATACTCTTTATGTGTTTCTCAGTTTTGTAAGACTGACTTTAGCATGGGGTGAATGGTATTTTTCTTTAGTAGTATGTGCAGGGCTTTTTTTCAGCCGGAACGCGGCGGAACCGCGTTCCGGCACCTTTTTCCGGGCCGGCCGCACCGGGCGCAACATCTGGGGGGGCGCGCTCGCACTCGCAGCTCTCTGCCCCTGCCTGGCTCACAACCGCGGCCATAGGGAGGCTCGGTCGGCGCGCCCCTGGCCCGTTTCCTAGGCGACCCTGCCCGAGCAA
>NW_015386793.1:368549-435112 GCF_001527695.2 Protobothrops mucrosquamatus
TCCGGCTGGTGGCTGAGAAAGAGGTTGGGAAGTAGGGAGAGGATGGAGGAAGATGGAGTGGTTGAGAGTTTTACTTGCATTCCTGTTCTCTAAAGGGGCGGTCCTAGGGTTTGATGAGGGCGTGGCCAGGTTTGGGTGGGGGCGTGGCCAGGGGAGGGAGGTGAGTTCCACCACCTTTTCTCTGAGAAAAAAAGCCCTGAGTATGTGTCCTTACTTTCTGTATCCGAATGATCTTTTTTCCAGGTTCTTTGAAAAAGCTTCTTCCCTCCCCCAGTATTTGAAATCTGGGCTATCCTGAAGCATCAATTTCCACTGTGCAGAGTAAGATATTCTGACCATTTTAACTGGGGTCTAATAGTTATCTAAAGTGTTTTTCAACCTCACGCTGGCTGGGAAATTCTGGGGGCTGGAGTCCAAACATCTTAAAATTGCCACGGCTAAGAAAACTGGTCTAAATGTTTGGATGATGCTTCCTTAAATTTCTTCCTAGAAAAATCATTATGTGTAGAAAAAGTAAATTTCTCTTTTTACACACACATCCTCCATCCTAATGCCCACATTAAGGTTATGTAGAAAATAGAGATAGGCCACAGTCAAATTGTGCCAAACAGATTTTTAAAAAGTACTGAGATCTGGCCTGGTAAGTTTTAAGAGTATCTGTACAGTGGTACCCTGGTACTCATCACTAGTTCACTCTGGGAGGAGTGACAAGTACTACAAATGATGAGTACTGAGCAAACCATGTGACTTACCACATGACCCTTTAGACAACGAGACAGCCAACGCCAGCAAGTTCTACCTTGCCCATCAAGTACCAGGAGAAAGAAGAGTACTGTGAAAAGATTCTCACTTCAAAATGAGTCGAGTATCAAAGCAGTCAAATTCAACAAGTTTTGAAGCAGTCAAGTACCAAGGTATGATTATAATAAAATAAGCAACAGCAAAGCAAAAAAAAAGAATTTCTTATTCTCCATAATTTAGCAATAAAGGTCATGTTTTCCAAATGTGCAAATTTTAAAGGAATTGGGTGGTTCTATCATTTTATTACTTGTAAACTTGTAGAAAATTTGGGAGGGGGAGAATTTTTTCCAAAGAGGATTTGGAGCAGGGATGGGGATTCTAGGAGAAAAACTGCAATATTAAGGGTTAGGGTTTGATCTCTAATACTGTTCAAAATGGGATCCATTTTCCAGTGGCAGGGAGTGGCGCAGTCAACCCAACCGTAAAGGAATCAGAAGTTTAGAGTCAATAAGCAAAGTCCTACAACTTGAACAATCCTTGGCTACACCAAGAAAACAAAACTTTTCATCCCAAATACCTTAGTGTGATTGCTTTTTTCAACTCAAAAATACATAGTTTTGTGGTGTTCATCTGGACTAAATAAAAGAATATATGCAAATAGTAGCATTTGGATAGTGCTGGTTCAAATTGAAATTTGTCGAATTTCATCATTCATTCATTCATTCATTCTTATTTTATTCTGTGACATATTCCCCTGGGTTTCTGTCTCAGTTCTGCCAAAGTAACTTGAGTCAGTTATGATCTATTTAAAGTCAAGGATTCAGATGTCCATTGATTAGATAGGTCTCCTCGATAGATTTTTATTTTTCAAAGAAAACCATTGGTCCAACACTTTTAGTAGCATTTTCAGGTTGTTGACAGATGCTATCAAGCTGCTTCTTCCCCACCCATATCTTCTCCCTAATAATGTGTTGATGTGTGTTCAGCATTGTTATAAATAACACTTCCTGCTTGGTTCCTTTTTTTTTTTTTGTCCCAATTTTCTCTAGATTTTTTTGGCCAAGGACAGCAGGAGACGATCTTGCTGTTCCTGATCAACCTAGTCCTAGCTCATTCCTCTGGAGAGGTCTTCCAAGGTTGAACCTTTCTATAAAGGAAGTCATCATCCTGAAAAATGCTCATTTGGCAAGACTCAGAAATTGTATATATGAATGAAAAAATACATTAAGGACATTTCTGTTTTCTTTGGTCCTGAGCAAGCAGAGTTGCATGTTCTGACTTTACAAGACAAATGGGACAATAAAAAAATATGTTTGTTTTGCAGCTATGAAGCAGGCAGACGTTCAAGTGTAGAAAACTCAAAATTGTGCATTCAATCAGGCAATAAATAATTTATTTCACTTTTTAAAAATGCAATATGCACTTTTCCCTAAATTCCACTAAAAATGTTTCTGCTACATTCATTATACTTCATTATTTACTTAACTAAAATTCAGAATCAAAGAAAGAGGGATAATTTAGCAGTCTTCGAAGATCCTTCACTTTATTACAATTATATGTAGAAAGAGAAGATTGTAGTCCTACAATTCCTATAATACCTAGCCAGAATGATCAAAAGGATATGGTCATTATAAACATGTATGGGACAAATCCTAGCTATAAACATCTGCAAACAGGAAGAGACTAAGAGCCAAATGTGTCACAAGAGTTCCAGCATATAGCAAAGCCAGGAGCGGTCCGCATCTCATAATCTGATCCTTGTAAAGGCATATAATCTATACGCTAAAGTGAAAAAAGTTTTCTAAACTTGGATTGTCTACATGAAGGAAAGAACAAGGCTTCTTTGGGTTCCTGTCTGTGGGCTTCTTAGATGCATCAGGTAGGCCACTGTATGATAACTTCTGACCAGATGTGCCTAGACTTGGCACAGCATGGCGGTTCCCATGTTCTACCAACTCAAAGTAACCCCTTTTTGCCTGAAGTGTTCAGTTCTAGAATACAACAAAGGTTTCAGTGATTTCCTGGAGCCCAAATACAAAATACAAAATACAAATATTTTTGAAATACCCCACTGTGCACTGTTCCTACATGGACTGCGGAACAGAATGTGGGTGTTTCATTAATCTACTGCTAAAATATCTCCTCTTGAAACTCATCAAACGTAAATATGCTTTATGTTATCCTTTTGAAGCTTCAATATTTCTGCATAAATGTAATCTAAAATGTGATCTGTTCCCACGCAAGTCCCAAATCCAGGTAAAGAAAACCAAATTCAGCAATCAAGTCAAAAAAATGTACTTGTTCATTTATTCTTGGAGGAAAATGAACCAAAGCTAAAATACTTTTTAATTTCATAAAAGGAAAAAACTTCTCCAGGATCCAAACAAGTTTTACTTTGATGATTAATGCAACCAATTATGTAATAGCCACCTCCTGATCTTATAGGAAATAAGTTGCAATTCTTAAACTACCCAAATATCCAACATAATTTAATCTTGAATTGGAGGATAACTGATCAAAGAATACTTCAAAATCTTAAATCTATTGAGGAGAGGAAGAACAAATGCCGTTTACTACCTTTTCATGAACTTCCATAAATAATTGGGTGGAAATGAAATTCTAGGCTAGAGAATTTGGGTCTTATCCAAGGCTAAATATGAATCAAATTCCTGGTTTTGGTCTTAATCTTTAGTGCCATCTATTGCTGCATTGTGGAAACTTCATCAACCAGAAAAGTCATTGGTTTTAAAATGCATTGCTTACCTAACTCATAGGTGCTAATTAATTTGTTAAAATGTACCTGATTTTTAGCTTACTAAAACAAACTCCAAAAGCCAAGAAATGCATTGAATGGGCTCAAAAAAGGCTGCATAATTTTTTGCCCCCAGGATTTACTGTCTAGTTAAAGCCAGACAGTTTTATTATAACTGTTTTTATAATACAGACTAATTTACAATCTAGACCATGGATGATGGAGACTTAAGAATCCTGTTCACAGGAATCTTTTTCCTGTTTGTAGAAGCTCTAGTTTTCTTTGAAAAAGTAGTGTTTAGTGTAACTACATTCTATCTCAATTTTGCACATTCCTTAAGATCATTGTGGATATAGAGGAGGTATCAAAAGGTATTCAGGTAAACAAAATATAGCGTTACCAAGGTAGCAGACTATACCCACGACACTAAAACTAGACAATAAAATTACAAAAACCAGATTACTGTTATTTTTTGAATGAGGGTAAGTTGAGTTTCCTGTATGTTTTTCTGTTGCCAGACTTCATTGGTTTTTGCTAATTCTAATGACAAAGATAGCAATTAATAGTACTTTTAGGGGGGAAATACCAAAAGTGTATTGTATAAGTAGACAGATTGGATTATGCATTTCATTGCCACCCTATGTGGTTTCTTCACTATGAGGGCCTCCCTCACCCAATTAAGGCAGCTTGAGCTGCTGCAGGACTAGTTCATTGCTATCAGTTTGGATAAAGGAAGATGACTTTCTCTTTCTGTTGATAAAGAACACAATTAGGTCCAGTGTTTGGTAATCAGTCTGGACAGCCTCCTAGATTTCTGAAACATGTTACATCTCCCAGACAGAAATTAGAACCCAAAACATTTACTGTGCCTTTAAAGAAAGAAGTCTTTAGTAGTTCAAGTAAAATGATGAGGATTCAAAACAGGAAATGATAGCAAAAAAATGCTGGATTGTGCCGCAAGGTTTTGATGGGTCCTCTGAGAAAATTAACTTTGAAGGATGCCTTGAGCACATGCAAAAATAAAACCACAGTCTTGTGTTTATTTCATCCTAGATTCAATTTGAACACCTGATGCTTATGTTGCCTCAATACAGGGAGGCCAGATGGTTATGCCTAGCTGGGGATATAGTTGCATTGGAGGATGTATGACTTAATTCTTTCAGTAGGAGGCCTCTACAGACCTTAGTGCATTCCACGATTGCTAGGGACTTTTCCAAAGTATTGCCAATATGGTCTTAGCATATTGCTTTTCACTCCTCTCAGAGACATGTCTTTTAAAAGAAGTGTGTACATGTGCAATTTGGATTAATGTGTATGCACTTAATGGAATATGCATGTACTTATGGAGAGCACAGATTATTTTGAGTGTCAACTTAAATCGTTAAGTCTCAATGAACAATTTATTGCAGCGCTTTGACCAGAATATTTACATGTTTTATTAAATCTTTACAATCAGCAATTATAATCAAGTAGACAATTTTATATACAGAGATTATGTACACTTTGAGCTCAGACTTTTACATCACAGTACACGTTTGCCCTTAGGGATATTGTATACGCTTAAAATCGCCAGACCGAAAAATCCAACAGTAGTGTTAACAAGCACCCCTTTAGACTTTTTCATAAATTACATCATAAGAAAATATATGGCTGTAAATTGGGCTGGTAAAAAGTCTTACAAAAATGTGGATGTATGGTATGCATTCATAGAATGTTCTCTCTTTATTGTACTGACTGTTGGTTTATATCATCCCTCGGACCTCTTTGTACCTGCGCTAAGTAACCACATGGAAAGAAAGATGGAGACAAAACAAGCAGGTTAAGGAAGAGCCCAATTAGAGATGAAATAATAGTGTGCCAACTTCTGCACGACTTCCCCTTTAGGTTAGATGCATGCAAGTGGCTTTCGTGCCTCTCATAAAACATGTCAGGATGGTAGTCTAAAAAGGCTGATGTGAAGATCTTAATTAGGTAACTTCTCTCCAAAAAGCCATTAATGTAGTTAATATGTAAACCTTTTTACTGTTGAGCAGGCTTATGGCTGTAATGAAGAACTAGATATATAAAAAGGACAAGCTATATCTGAGGTAGACTACCACCTTTCAGATGCTCCTTTCTAATGGCAAGCAAGTATTTCAATAATCCCTGAATCAAGGAGGAAAACTCAAAGCATTTGCAGACATTTAATGGCAGGCATAACCTGACATTCATGATATGAACTGGGTATAGGGAACAGCAGGTGTGCAAATTCTTAATAAAGAGCTGTATTAATAGTTAATGTAAGAGGTGGTGAAAATTTAGTGGTTGTGTACACAGATATGAATCTGTCCAAAATGCTTTGTGAATTTACGCTACTAGTAAATGATCTTATCAGAAATAAAACGAGCAAGTCCTGCTACAGGACTAAAGAAAACAGCAGCTTGGCAAATTATTCTAAATCAGAAGAAATATTTTAAAAGCCTTTACTAAAGGTGTTCTTCTTCTGAATATGCAATGTAGTCCAGGTGTTTTTAATGTATTTTGTAAGCTCAAAACTCGTTCTCCCCTACCACAGGGCCCTAAACTATCAAATGACACTTTAAAGAATCCAGTGCTGAAGGAATATCCTATTGCGCAAAAATCAAGCTTCACATCTAAACACAATTCGGGGTTCCTTGTATGCAAATAAAACATCTTTTTAAAAGTTAAAGGACACTTGTTTTGTTAATTCACTAAAACTCACGACCATTTGCATCCAATTCCTGCAAAAGTCTTACCTAGGTATCAAATTAATCTGTACATTCAAAAGGCTGCTTTACACATTGTTAATTTTTTTTGTAGAAGGACCTTTCAGCAGTTTGCCCTACCTACCGACTGTACATACGTAACTGCAACACAAGTGGTTTTAATCATTTACTGTGTATCAATCTTTTGTGACCAAGAAGTAACTCCAACCTATGAGAGCAAAAGGATAATTCATTCCATCTTCAGTTCCCGGCTCAGTTGGAATATAAAGCAGAGCTGGTTGAACTCTCACGCCATGGCGGTTGACCTTTTCCTGATACAGAAACCCATTCTTATCACTCAGTTCTATGGGGAAACAAAATGCTGTGTGAGAGGGAAGCCACCGGTTCCCTCCAGAAATCTGCTATCGGGTGCAATATTGGATAGTCAGGTTTTAGTAATAAGGAAAATGCAGAGAGATGCAGTGTAGCGGACTTGCATATGACAACCCTTCCCTTACTACCTATTGCATTTGTTCATGTGATCTTTGTCAATTTTTGCAAGAAATCAACTATACATGAAAAAGCCAAGTACAGGATGCAGTGCATATGGCTGTGTCAAATTATTTGACTTTTTTCTTCCTAAAAGTAAAAAAATGGAAAAAAAATGAAATTATAATGTTAGGCAGTCTTATTTGCTTTGTTTGCTACACTGGGTTTTGTTTTTAAAAAAAGGAAACTAAATTTAAACTTAAGACATTCGTGAAACATGATTGCTGTGAAATATTTCTGCTACAATTGGAAAAAGAATCTATACTAGTGACGTGCAAAACGTTCTGAATTCAAACTGCTCTGTTCCAAGTTTGAACAGGACTTTTCCAGAAGGTCTCTGAATGCAAAGCACAAAATACCTGCTATGAACCTAGGTCAGGAAGGCATTCTTACAATAAGCACAGATTCACCCAAGTTGGAAGTTGAAAGGTTTCAAATTCAACATGTTTTGCATACCTCTCAACCATACATGATACTAGTTTTTGCTTGACTTCATATTATGCTAAGGATGCATTATTTTTTGTTAAGATACTGACCGCTTTTTACAGAAAGAAAACATACAAATTTTAAGATACACACAGAACAGGATGATTTTGATGTAAGGCCCACTTAATTATAAAAAATGCAGAACAAAATACATTAAATCCTAATGCAAGATAATTTCGTACCTTTTCCAGAGATTGGGAAGGATACTAAGTTTGGCTCATCTTGGACTTGCCTTTTAATGCACAACATTCAAAACCAAAGTGATGGGAGTGTAGAGAGGTTTTTGTCCCATTATCCATAAACAAGTTTAAGAATTATCCACTTTTTCTTCTTTTTTTTGTTAATAGAACACATTGCTTTGGTTTATAAACTATCTTGTCTTGAATTAAGAGCAAAGAATAATATCCAAGTGAGTTGGTCATTCTTCAAAGTGATAAAATGGAAGAAGTGATAAGGAGGTACAGCACACTTACTACATTAAGTGGCACAAAACAATCACAGCTGCCCATTGCTTCGCCTTCACCATAAAGGCACAACAAACTATTTTCCACCAGGTCTCCAAAAAGACTTTGAGATACAATATTGACTCTCAAAACAGCATTGCCACACCTGCCATTCGTGGCCTTTATGGTCCAAGATGTAACGCTACAACTGCCCACTCAGGCTCACTGGTGCATTAATCCCACTGCAGTCATTTCTTCGCCTCCCGAAGACTATGCTAAGCTAACCCACAACAATCTGGAACACAGGAAGGATTCATACCATTTCCCCTGAATGAACCCTTCTGTATTACAGCACCATGCAAAGGAACTCTGCAAATGGGTCGATTGCACATTCCCATTTTTAAAACAAGATAAACAAACAAATAAACAAAAAAAAAACCAGTTCAAATTATAACACATGCTGGCTTTTGCAATAAAAACCTGGCTGCTTGTCACAATACTGAACAATTCTTTTTGAATTTCAGATATCAGAGCCATTATCTCCTCGATAAAGTTCACAAGCAAAGTATTTGAAGTTATAGTTCATCTTTTTCCATCATTTCAAATGCTTCTATGTCTTCATTCCAATCAGCTAATATTGATTCCATAGATTGATCTTTATTACTCCAGTTATTGTTGGGACTGGAATCTGTCTCAATCTTTGATTGTTCCTCAGGATGATTATCCTGTTCTGATGCTTGACTGCTACTACTAGTTTCCTGGAATTCAGGGGTACAAGAATCTTGGTTTGTTTGAGGAAAACTATTACTGTCTGACTCTGCAAATGAGCTCAAATCAACTTCTCCTTCAGATTCTTGAGAGACCAAGTTCAAATCTGTTGAAATCTCTTCCATTTTCCGGTTATGAGAATCATTATCAGATGACATCTGATCCACGGTTTCCATTTCCAAATCTTAGAGGCAAGGGGGAAAAAAACATTTTTTAAAAATATTTCTAGTTTACTTCCAGCTAAAAGTACCATATGACCATAAGCAATATCAATTTACTTTTTCTTAACTATGATTAATAGTGTCAAAGCTAAACTCCCAAATACACACCCTTTGAGGTTCTTCAAGTTTATATATGTCAGAGAAGTATTATAAAGAAATAAGTATAAATTACTTACTTGATTGCTAAAACAAGGATAATTTTCTCCTCAGGAAATTAATTAACCTAGGTTTCCATGGAACCAAATGTTTCCCCTTACCCTGAGCAATTGTTTCTGAACATATTAGCATTAAAATAAACAGCATTGCAGAATTTGTCCAATACCATGTTTACCTATTTTGAGTCTAAATTTTCAAAGCATTCTAATATTAGGATGTACTTAGAATCTTAATCTCCAGCATTATTTGAAAAGAAATCTTTGATCACTGCACTAGATTCCTGAAGCTGGAATTAAGAAGCTAGTTGTTGCCTCCCATAATTTATGTGCATCTAAAATATTCATCAATTTTTTGCGCTGTGGCGATTTTTGACCAAGCAGTGATGATACTGAAGAAAATACCTTGATTACTCTCTCATTTATCATAGTTTTCTTAATGAGAGCACCCAACATAGGCATATTTCTACAACTAGATTTTGGATCAACATGTCAGCAGCATCCCAATAACTTTTAAGCACAAACTATCCATAAATTAAGGCTTAGGTCTTGCTGACTAATTTACCATTCACTTAGTTGTAGTATTAGGAAACATCTCAAAGTATCTTTTTATCTTTCTCTCTCTTGGTAAAATATGTACAGATATTTTTAATACTTACTGCTATCAATAATGTAGTTTGGAATCGTTTTATCTTTAAATATAGTTGCTGACATTCCAAAGGTAGCACAAGGAGAAGGGAAAAAGTACATGTGCATAAATCCACAAACCCACCAACTTTCAAGTATGTTCATTTATTTATTTAGCTGCTGCTTTAGAAAAAAAGCTCTCTAAATAAGATCTCAACAGGATTTATATGTGTGTATTTATTTGTTAACTAGATTTATAAAGCCACCCAATTCAATCAGTGTGACTCTGGGCAGCATACAGCATGAAAACAAACAATACCCTCTCCCGCCATATAACATGAAAACATTTACAGTATATAAATATAAAATACAAAATATAGAAATGGCATTGCACCATAACAAAATAACCAAAACAGGACTCCACTCAAATGGCCTCTAATGGCAGGAGGAGGTGAGGGAGCCAGCTCTTAATGGCTTTCCTAAAAACGAGAAAAGTTGGGCCTGTTGTATATGGGTGGAGTGGGGAATGACAATGTTCCAAATAGGAGCAACCACAAGATTTAAAAGAAAGGACTTGGAGCGTATCCTCCCTGTTGGGAGCATGTGGGGTGGGCAGACGTTCTTTGGAGATGGTAGTCCCTCACGTAAGCCAATTCTATGCCAAACTGGGTTTTTAAGCCGACAACCATCACTTTGAATTGCATCCAGAAGCCTACTGAAAATCAGTCCAGTTCACACAGTAGCAGTGTTATATAGCATAACGAGATGTGCTCATAACTACCGACTTCGCTGCATTCTGGACTAACTGAAGATTCTGGATGGTCTCCACATTGCAGTAATCCATGATTAATCTCAGTCCAGGAATAGGTGCAACTAGCACATAAACTGCCGTTGTATAAAAGCCTCATTCGCCAGAGCTGCCACCTGTTTTTTGAGTAGGAGCTATGAGTTCAGGAGAATCCCCAGATTGTGCAATAAGTCTGAATAGGGTGCCATCCTATTCGAAATGCTGGAAACCCTCCAACATCTAAATGAGTGGGTCCCCAAATCATAACTCCTCAATTTTGGCAGAATTGAGGGCACCTTCTTCTTCCATATCCAGGCCCTCACAAACTCCATACATGGGAAAGAACCTCAACAGTTTCACTTGGACAGCCAGGGACAAGGATGTATCACTGGATATCATCTGCATATTGATGACACCTCACACCAAATCCCAGATGACTTTCCCCAGTGGCTTCATGTAGACGTAAAAAAGGTGGGTGGTGAGTATAGAGTTCTGAGGCACACCTCAAGTAGCAAACTAGGGCTCAACCACTCCCCTCCACCAACACTCACTGGAATTGGCCTTGGAGCAAGAAAACCCAGCCCAAAACAGTGTCACCCACTTCTTATACTCTAATCCTGAAATGGAGGTGACAAGCAAGGCTTTAATCTGATAGCAAACTTATTTCCCATAGAATATAGCAGGAGAAAGTTAGGATCATACTTAACATTTACACACAGAGAGAGAATTCAAACTAACTGAATTTAGCTTGTCACAATTTATTTTTTCCTTAACAATTAAATCTAATACTTCCTACTGCCTTAGCTTAAATAGGAGATAGAATGAAGCTTCTCTTCTTTTTTTAAAGTAAAGTTTTATTGTTACTTTTGATTAAATGCCTGTTATATAACCACACAATCAAAACTCATAACCCCAATTGTCAGAAATTTTCATTATTCTTGTGATAACCATTCTTCTATGTGGTTACAACTGATCATTCTCAGAACCTTAAAGGCTGCAAAATTTCTATTGAGAGTTTGTGTTTTTCAGAACCTGCCTGGCACTTTTTTCACATTTTTTTTTCCTATGCATTTTTTCCTACATTCACTATATTTGTATACTTTGCTTTTATGACTTCTCTTGGACTGTAATTAAATACAAAGTATTAGTTATTATTTTCTAGTTCCTCTGGAAGGGTATCAGGTTTTAATATAATTAATATTCTTACATTATGAAAATATGTTTTAATTATTGAAATATATTTCAATAAAATATTTATTTTCTTATTTAAATATATTTCAATAATTATATTAAAGTGTATTGTTATAATATAAGAATATTAATTAATTTATTTATTTTATATTTATTTTCTTATATATATATATTCCAATATAACAATTCTCTTGGCCCTTAAGTCTCCATTATTAACAGATTATGAATTAATTGGTTTTCATCTTTTCTGTTAATGCTACTTTCACTGACATCACTATAGTGCTCTTCCTTTTGGAGATGCCCAAATTAGTTCAGTAACAAGAAAATAAAAAATTTCAAGTACGGTACTGTACAAAAAGATATCATCCCAAGCTGGTGGGGTGCAAGCAATAGTATGTTAGCTTGCAATATAGTTTCTATCTTAAAATAATTTCTGTTCAGTCAAGGAGATACGTCCTAGCTCTTTCTCTATACTAAGCTTTTCGTTAAATTTGGGCAAACAAAAGTATACTTTGAACTGTTATCTCACTTCAACAGAAAGGAAAACAAAAGTTTCCACACATAAGAAGTAGCATCAGAGGACCTTGGTGTATGTACAGAAGCTATGCACACACATATTTACATTGTTTTTAATGTTAGGTGATGAAATCATTAATTAAAAATATCTGCAATTTCAAGATATCGATAAGATAATATGGGCAAAGAAATACAACAATACTCTTTTAAATGCCTTGATCTGACAGTATGAAAATGAAGACTCAATCATCCAGGCCAAAAGTATCTAAAAAGGCTAACTCATGGCAACTGAACCAAAGTTTATTAAACTGAGATATTTCGTTACTCATCCACGTAACTTCTTCAGTCAAAAAACATTTTGATTGAAGACGTTACTTGGATAAATAATGAAACATCTCAGTTTAATAAACTTTGGACCAGTTGCCATTATTTAACCTTTCTAGATACTTGGTCTGACAGAAATTATAATTTGAAATAGCAGTCATTTCCAGAAAAAAGTATGAATGCCTAATAGAGACAACTTCTGGTAGTTTATACAAACAAAACTTATAATGAAATCTGGAATTTGACCTATAGTTTGCTACAATCTCCAAAACCCCATTCTTTATAATACGTATTTCAGAATTTTCTCCAGCATTTTTCTAGAACCTAGTAGACTTTGTAAGACTAAAGTCTTCCAATGAAAATTGTTGGGTTAAACATGTATTTGTTTATTTAATAATTAAAAATAATTTAGCCCAAATGTTCTCCAGACGTAGAAAGAAAAACAAACAAAAACAACCAAATTATGCTGTTTCTGTACTTCTACGCTATCCCCAAAGTTCAACATTGCAATATTCTTTAAAAAAAATAACAAAACATTCAGGTTAAAAACTAAAAATGGTCTTCATGAAGTTGCAGTTAGTTAATTTCCTTCTCATTCTTTCTTTCTATATTCTTTGCAACTAAAATTTAAAACTACAAGTAGTCCTCAATTAACGGTGGGGCACTGGAATTGCCATCATTAAGCGATGCAGACATAAATTGTGTCACGTGAGCATGCTGTTTAGCAATGGCAATTACAGCAGTCCTGATTGCTGACATTAAGTGAGGACCACACAGGTTCTTAAGCAAGGACTTCCCATGACTACAACTCTGCCTTTCTGCCAGTTTTCCCAGTGACTTTCCTTGTGAGAAGCCAGGAGGGAACATTGAAAATGAGGACACTACAACAGTGGGACTTCCAAGGCCCAGTTGTAACTACCACTCATTCAGTTTCGCTGTGAATATGAACAGTCACTGATCATTAAATAAGTACTACTGTGTGACTTATTGGGACTGCTTTTAATCTTAACAAAGACATACTCTTACCTCCTTTTATTAGAAAGCAGCAATTTTGTCCTTACCTCTGTCTTTTGCTTTATCTGAAAGCAGTACTTCTACACCTTCATATGACTGAATGGCATCAAGAATAATATTTCCTTCCTTGTTGAAAAGAAACAGCATGGGGATAGTGATATCGTCTGTATCCTTGCCATCACCCGCCATTTGAAAAAGGGGAGCTGTATCACTGCTACTTCCTTCATTATCATCTAGGTAGTAAACATAAGTGTTTTCCATTAAAACTTCCAGTGGAAATTTCCATCATTTCTACCACATTCACATTTTTATGGAGTATTTTATGCAGTGCGTTCAGAAGGTATTCAGACCTCTTTCACTTTTGTAAATTGTTCTGCGGCAGTGTCAGGATCCAGCTATGTTTCCTTTCTATCTATCTCCTCTGATCTAAAAAACCAATTCTTACCCTCTCCTGAATCCTGCCATATTCCTAAGGGGGAGGGGGAGTATGCATGAGGGTTTTATTACTTTCACTTTCTCTATTCACTACAAAGTAACCTTTTGTTCATTCGCCTGGGGTCTGCTAATCATCACAATGTAACCATTAGCCTTTTATCCTATGCCCCTCTGAACTTCTCCTCCTTACCGGCCAGCTAGGAAGGGGGGTGGTGGTGAAAAGATGCAGCTTCCGGAATCTGGTTTATTTATCCGTCATCAAAATAAGGTGTGAGGAGCTGTTGAATGATTATGTACAACGGAGCCGGATTGATGTTATCTTTTCCTGGATTTAACACCTAGAAATCTGCAGGGTGGGGCTGCTTAGGGACACTTTAAAACATCGATTTGTAAGGAAATCCCTCAGATCCTGTCTATCATGCCTGCTATCAATTTCTCTTAATAAAAGTTCCTGTTGGAAGAAACTGTTTCCAAGAGTTCTGCTTTCTTGAGATGTGGATTGAAGTGGTTCCTTACAGGCAGCCTGATTCTACAGTTGCTGAAATTTATTTATTTTTCTCATTAATCTACACTCAGTAGCCCATAATGACAATGTGAAAACAGAATTTTAGAAATGTCTATAAATTTATTAAAAAGAAAAAACTGAAACATCACATTGGCATAAGTATTCAGACCCTTTGCAACAACACTTCAAATTTAGCTCCGATGCCTCACATTTCGCTTAATAATTGCGGACATTTTTCTACACATTGATTGGAGTCCACCTGTGGTAAATTAAATTGATTGGACATGATTTAGAAAGGTATACACCTCTCTATAGAAGGCATCACAGCCAACAATGGATACTTGTAGCAGAGCAAAAGCCATGAGGTCAAAAGAACGGCCTGCAGAGTTCAGAGACAGAATTATTGCAAGGCACAGATCTGGGGAAGGTTACAATAAAATTTCTGCTGCACTGAAGGTTCCTAAGAGCACAGTGGCCTCCATAATTCTCAAATGGAAGAAGTTTGGTACAACCGGGACTCTTCCAAGAGCTGGTTGCCCAGTCAAACTGAGCAATCAGGGTAGAAGGGCCTTAGTAAGAGAGGTGACCAAGAACCCGATGGTTACTCTGACTGAGATCCAGAGATCCTGTGTGGAGATGGCACAGAGTTCCAGGACAACCATCACTGCAGCCCTCTACCGATCTGGGCTTTATGGCAGAATGGCTAGACAGAAGCCTCTCCTCGGTGCAAAACACATGAAAGCCCACTTGGAGTTTGCAAAAAAGCATCTGAAGGCCTCTCAGGAACAAGATTCTCTGTTCTGATGAAACCAAGATTGAACTATTTGGCCTCAATCCTAAATGTTATGTCTGGAGGAAACCAGGCACTGCTCATCACCTGCCCAATATCATCCCAAGAGTGAAGCATGGTAATGGCAACATCATGCTATGGGGGTGTTTTTCAGCAGCAGGAACTGGAAGATTGGTCAGGGTTTAAGGAAAGCTGAGTGGAGCAAAGTACAGCAATATCCTCAATGAAAACGTTTTGCACAGCGTTCAGGACCACAGACTGAGTTGAAAGTTCACTTTCCAACATGCCAACAATCCTAAGCACATAGCTAAGACAACACAGAAGTGGCTTAGGGACAACTGTGTGAATGTCCTAGAGTAGCCCAGCCAGAGTTCTATTGAAGATCTTCTGGAGAGACCTAAAAATGGCTGTCAACCAACGGTTGCCATCCAACCTGACTGAGCTTGAGAGGATTTGTAAGGAAGAATGGCAGGAAATCCCCCAATCCAGATGTGCAAAGCTTGTCGCGTCATACCCAAAAAGACTTGAGGCTGTAATTGCTGCCAAAGGTGCTTCAACAAAGTACTGAGTTAAGGGTCTGAATAGTTGTGCCAATGTGATATTTCAGTTTTTTCTTTTTAATAAATTTACAGACATTTCTAAAATTCTGTTTTTACATTGTCATTATCGGGTACTGAGTGTAGATTAATGAGAAAAAAAATGAATTTCAACAACTGTAGAATCAGGCTGCTGCATAACAAAATTGACAAAAGTGAAGGGGGTCTGAATACCTTCTGGATGCACTGTATGTGCAGTAATAGACTTAAGTGATGTATTTTTTTCATGGCAGCAATAATCTTTAGAAAATTATTTTAACAGAAATAGGGTTAGGGTTAAGGTATCTATGAAGTACAAATACTCATAAGGTTGTTAAAAGAATTTTAGATATATCTTTAAAAATGTTCTGGATAGGTGCTGATTTTGTACAATAGGTAATATCACTGCCTAATATTACAAGATGTCATGAAGAGAATCCAAATCCCAGAAGCACAAGTAAAAATTACAGTGACAGAATAAAGAACTTCTACTGATATACTTTAAACACATAGAGATGTATATCTGCATCCATCTCTAAGCAACAAGGCCTAAAATAATGTGAGGGTTTAACCTCAGTTTCTCTACAGCTTCTATCCCACCACCCAAATCATAATACATGCTTAGAAATGGAGTACAAAGCAGTACAATATGAAATATCCCATTCTAAAAAAAGAAATGCCAACATTCACTAAGCTAGCAGAAGTCACCAGAATGAACCTAGGCAACTGTCTGGACTGCCCTTCTTAGGTCTACTTTTTGCCTCTATGCCAACTTGCCATTTGGCTTTCTTTGCCAAATCTACCTGGTGGTCTTGGCATACGGTTCAGATACCAACACAATCTTAAGACACTGAACTACTAGCTGAAGTTGTTCAAGGAGTCCTATCCATTTCAATGTTAAATATGGGTTACTATACAGGTCCTCGAGTTATGAATGTAATGGAGCCTGCCCCTTCCATTCGTAACTCGAGGATTTGTAGGAGTGAATCTCATACCTTGAATGTGATTCACTCCCAACTTTCGCCCACGCATTCGCTAATTTAATGCTTGGGTGAATGAGTGGCTCATTAAGTGAACATGAGATATCTCAGGGTGGGTAAAGGCCATGAGAGGCCTAATGATGGATTAGACCATCTGCTTCAGACCATCCAAGCCCCCCCACTGAGATACCTCATGCTCCCTCCCCTGGGGTCCTCACAATTGCTCCCCCGCCCAATCCTATGAGGATTATCTTACCTTGTGAATATCTGTCATCTATCCAGCCTCTCTCTTTCTTTCTCTGCTCCCGGCAAAAGCAGGAGGAGGCCTGCAAGGCCCAGAACAGATCTCTGGAAGCATGTGGCCACCACCCACGGTCTCCGTTCTGGGCCCAGAACAGAAGCATCCCCCAGCCTCCTTTCCAGGTGGCAGCAGTCCAATGCCGCTGGCCCAATGCCCAGATTGAGAATCCGGAGGTCTGCGGAAGCATCCCCCAGCCTCCTTTCCGAGTGGCAGTAGTCCAGAAAAGGTCTCCAACACCCAGATCGGGACTCCAGAGGCATGCGGAAGCCTCCCCCAGCTTCAGTTCTATTCTCTGTTGCAGAGAACAGAGGCCAAAAGTACCGTGAGATCATGCAAGACCTTGCGCCACTGATCTTGTATGATCTTGTGTTACTTTAGTCCTCCATTCTCTGCGAATGCACTGAAGACCTGGAGCAGCCAAGAAAGCAAAGGATCTCGATTTTCGCAAGGTGAGTATCCAAGGCCTAGTGCCTAGGGAGACCCAGGGCGGGGGGAGGGAGGTAATAGCCAGGGTGAATGTTGCAGTGCCCCTGCAGTCATTTGTAAGTGTGAACAACTGCCATGGTGCGGCAACGTTTGTAATTTTGGGACTTTTTCATAAACACTAGGGGGCATAACCCTAGCTTATAACACTAGCTTATCACGTAACTTTGAACATTCACTAAGGGAACGCTTGTAACTCAGGGATTACCTGTATAACCCATTCAGATAATATCCTAGAGTGCAAGTTTCATACCTGCCTGTAACAATTGAATTACAGTATCTTTGCATAACTTTGAATAATTTACCAATAACAATGCCACCTATGGCTCCAGCTTTTTGAACGTTCCGTGCCTTTTCAGCAAACATGCACTGCCCTCTTTGCATCAGAGCAATTTTTTCCTTCAGTGCTTCCGGATTGGTAATCTCAGCGCATCCATTATATGGTTTACTGACTGCAACAAATCCTCTTGTCTGTGGAAGAGATTAAAAGCTTTATTCAAGTCTTTAGAACATTTGCATTCTACCAGCAAAACATAAGAACAGCTTCCTAGCAAATGTATCTATCAAGTCTAACACAAAATTCAATATGTATAAATCCACTGAAATCGATTAACTTAAATTGCACTGGAACATAGCTAGTAATTTTAACTCAGACATTTAATACAAATGTTTTTCTTCATTTATATTTGTTATGCTAAATAACAATAAGATTCTTATATTAAATAAGAATAATTATATCAACCTTAGGAACATTTTGAAGCTGCTTTATTATCATATAACAAAAGGGGGTATAAAATATTTTAAATATTTTAAATTTAGTAACTATTAGTGTTAATCTTGTAGTGCTGGTCCAAATTAGTGAGTTCTTACATGAATTTCAAATAACCAACAAAAATATTCTCGTGGTATATTAACACTGGTCGAGCTCATTATGGAACTGAGATAATCATATTCAGCATAAGTAAGATTAGAAGATATGGAAGGCACAGTTATAACTATTTGCTGAATATATCCACTATGTTTAGTATAAAATATGAACAGACTGTAGCCCCCATATGTTGGACTTTCAGCCAATATGGGCAGTGGTGCAAGATATTGGGATTTGTAGCTTAATAACAGCAAGATGTCCACCTCTGCTAAATACAGCTGAACATGATATTATTCTGGAAAAGAACACTCTTGCGTTGAAATAGCTTCCATCCCATTTTACACATTAGTTAACAACACATAACTGAGAAAGTACAACATAAATGCAATTTATATCTTTATATTAAAAAAAATACAAAGCCAAAAGGCAAGGAGCATATGGATCAAATTTGGTCCTAACCCCTTTGCAGCATCTGGTGATTTAGAATGCAAAGGTTTGAATCAGATGACCCCAAAATTAACCTCTAATTTTCACAAGACTTAATAGGAAAGCATATAAGACAAGTCCATAGTCCAACTATTCCAATAAAAAAAGTTGCATGCTAGATTTTAAATTAAGTATGTGCATTCAAGTTATATATCTTGCTGCAGTTAATCACTGAACCACTTGTTGAAGTTGAAAACATTTTTTTAGTATTTATAATGTAAACTGGATTGAATTTTCTATGTGCATCAGTGCTACAATGAAGATATTCTTAGTCCAATCTCATCTCTGGAGTTGCAAAGCCAAACATAGACAGGATTATTGCCAAGCAGTTATTCAACTGGGACTGTAACCCATTCCTCTGATTCTATACTATAAAATCAAGATAAGATTCAAAGTTTCCCTCTAAGTTATAATCAAATTAAATCAAAAAGGCAAATACTCCCACATATATGGAGCATTTATTATATTGCATATCAATCAAATGTGTTTGATCAACAACAGAACTGTGGAAATTGTTTCAAGCTCAAAATGTGTTCTTCTGTCTTCACAGGTGTTCAAAATGAAAACAAAGGGATTTCAATATCCCATTGCAAGTTTGAAATAGTTTGCACACTCCTAACAACAGCAAATGAGATTCCAAATAGTATCTCTAAGAATTTGCCAGCGGCGAAGAGGGAGAACAATGCCAAAAAAAGAAAGAAAATGTTCTTGCACGTGGTATTCCTTAACAGAGGCAAGGATTTCAATTAGCTTGGACAAACCTTTTTTATGATACTATTTTCCAAATTTTGGGATTCCTTATAGATGCGCCATATTTTGCTTATACTAATTCAAATAATTTTGTTTAATACTTGTATAATGTGGAAAGAAGAATCTTAGGGGGGGGCCTTCAATTATCTCACTAATTTGGGTGGTGGGCATATCATGTTACAAACATGTGTCATCTCTGCTTCATAACTGTACTAGTTGCACTTTGCTTCAGGTTACAATTCAGCGTCCTGGTTATCACCTACAATACTAATGGGGGCCCAGTTATCCAAGAGACTGTCTATCTTCAATAGTTTTGGCCTGCCCAGTAAGATTAGTGATCATCAATTAAAGAATGTGATCTATTGAGACCTGGGAAGTGTGCCTCTTCTCTCATGGTAGTTGCATCTCCCATATGACTCCCACCTTAAAGCTATTTCTAAGTTGTCAAAAATCCACATGAGGTTTGAATAGATTTTAATTGGTTTACAACATATTTGGTCATTCAACTTTTCTGGAGGCACTTTTTTATTGTTTGGGGTTTTTTGTGTGAACTGTAAGCTTCTCAGAGTCTTTTTGAAGTCAGGTGATCCCCAAATGAAATAAATAAATAAAATGTCCTTTTTGCATTAACTGATTACTCGCTAGTTACTAAAAAAAAATGGATGTATCATATGGACCCCTTTTATACAAGTTAGTCTCTTTTCTAAATAAAACACTTTGTAGCAAACTCGTAAGATATTCTGAGGACATGTCAATAACTTCACTTTTTGCACTTACACATACTACAAAATATAAGATATTTTCAAAGACAACACATACCCCAGATTGGTCCTTAGACAGATCCATTCCAAACTGTGCAGGTCCTGCTGTCAAAACTACCCGCCCAAAAAATGGATGGGAAATAATTTGAACTGCACGTGGAGGTAGCTGTTGCTCTTTTTGTTGCTGACTGGATAACTCAATCATTTCTTGCATGAACCGTAAACCATCTTCAGCATCCAGTGAACTTGCTGCCTGATAAAAGTAAAAAAAAGTTAATATTTTAGTTAGCATTTCCTAGAGCTTTCTACTAAATCCAAAATAACTAAAAGATGTTTGGAGAGAGATCTTTATAACTGAGTTGGCCTAATGGTTGGCTAAAGGAGTTTTAGAACAATTATTATTTAAAAAGGAATTCCAAAGACACTGGTGCCACCATAAAGATAGTTCAGGTCCTGGTCTCAAATATGTATATATATAAATTAACTTTAATTTTCCTATGATTTCAATCTGAGTCTCCTGAAACTATTATCACCATGACATCCAAGCATGGCTAAGTGGATTATAATATCCTTATTATCTCTATTGTAAATAGCATGACAATAGTATGTATTGTCCAAATATTTCACAGAAATTAGAGCAAGCATTTCAAAAAGGACTTTATAAGACTTATGAATACATAAATGAAAAGAAGATCATTCTGTGGGTTAAGGCAAAGTGAGGCCTTACTTGGATAGCATGCTGCACCAATTGTACTCGTCCATCTTTGAGATGAATCAAGCTGACTCCCATCTTTTTCAGTATCTCTAAATGTTCAGGATTACTGGCCATGAAATCCCTGGCTCTCAGTGGAGGCTTTGGTCCGCTGCCTAAACCGTCTTCCCTGAAAAAAAGCAAGCAAAGCAAGCACTGTCAACATTTTAAGATATGAATGGATTGTGTCCCAATATAAAGCAGATGAGCATGCCTTGAGAGTATCGTGGATTTCCATTAATGAGTATCTGAGTAGTAAACTTGTTAACAGTTTCCTGAGCAGGTGATCTTGGGTTAGTCATGTCTCAACCCTAGAAAGAAGGCAAGAAAATGACTACCAAAAATGTTTACAAGACTACGTCAATCTTAATTTAAAAGCACCCCAAATCCCCCCCCCCAAAACAAAAAACACCATCCCTTCACAGAAGCTGACAGGTTTAAAAAGTACTTTACAAACTTTTAGCATCTTCCAGACAGCTTTAAAATCTCATTTTCTACTTATTTTGGTGCTATTATATCAGGGGTGTCAAACTCGCAACATCACATGACATGTCGCGACGTACTGCAATTTTTTCCCCATTGCCAGCAATGGGGTGGACGGGGTTTCGGTATGATGCATCCGGCCCGCGGGCCGGCAGTTTTGACACCCCTGTATTATATAAACAAAGTTTGCACATTTTTCCCCCCCTCTGCCTTGTCCCACCATTCCTTGTTATGGTGCTGGCTCCTTCCTCAAAGGAATGAAAGCACAGCTTTTTCAACCCTGCAGGGGGCATGACATGCCTGCTAATGTCCATATGTATGGACTTGATTCTCTAAATTCCTATTGCCACCTGCAAATACAATGGAAAAGACATGCCAAGGAAGACCTGAGCACATTTCCTAATCACATGGCAGATGGCTAGCAAACTGTCAGAAGCCCAACTGTACAAAAGACGTACAAAGTCATTTTCTTATGTCTCCTTCCCTAACAGCAGCATCAGCGGGCACGGAGGGAAAACCAATGGGCACAACAATTATAAATTGTTCCAAAACTGTTTCTTTTTTAGCTCTTTTAATTTGCTGGTTTCTTTCTACTTCTCACTCCGTTGAGTAGTTAATTTGTGCATATATTTCAAGGGGTTATGGACCGAAGAAATTATAGGGATTTGGCAAAATACTTCAATAAAAATTATGCGTGTGAAAATTAGATCTTAGGGAATCAACCTCCATGTGCTAATTATATTTATATAATTACATTTATACAATTTGGTAGCCTAGCAAAAATGAGCAATAAAATATTAATAGCAGGACTTAATTTAGCCTAAACAAACACGTGTATTAACATAATCATTTTTCTATATTTCTTTAAAACTCCAGAAAATGGAAAATAGGAACAACTCTTACAGTCTTGAAATACTCCTAGGGCAGCTCTTGTCCACCACATTTTTCAGGGGTTCCCTTATACTCTGAGCATACATTGGATCATTGGGAAACAGGATTTGGGTGTTAGGACAAGTCCAATCAAAATTACTATCATCCAACTCCATGTATTCTGTAGTCTGTAGGGAAAAAAAGACATACACACACTCTGCTAAGTTTAGAGCTACATTTTAATGCCTATAAACCACCACATTATTTTAGGAAATAAACCATCCAAATATATAAGAATGATATGTAGACAGAGGCAGACTCTTCTTCCAATTGATCAAGATTTTATTTCCAAATTTCATAATCATATTCCTAATCATATTCTGCATACTCTCTGCACACTGTAAGAATAGAAAGAATACTTAAGATAAAATGATTAATTTAATTAGACAAAGATTTTCAATGCAAAACTCACAATATTTTTTACCAGGGCTGTTTGATTTGTAGTAGATAGCCAAAGAGGTAGCAAATGAGCCTCTGTAGTAAAAACGTAGTCTTCAATATCAAAAGTCAGGTCTTCTTTATCAGCAAACAGCAGGTATAAATATTTGAACATTTCAGCTAGGAAGAAAGAATCCATCCTACAAAAAAGAAAAAGGACGAAACGCATTTGCATATATATTACTTCTTTTTGATGTTCTCACTTTCCTACAGTTCTAACAAATCCTTCTTTAAATAAAGTAGCTGAAGAACAATTACTAATGACTGCTTTCTCATCTAGACTAATTAACTACAATTTCAAAATTGCATAAATATATATAATCAAGTAATGCATATATTTAAACAAAGTATATAGTGCAAAAAATTTTCCAGCCTGTAAAAGTGTTTACAGAATTGCACATGTCTTTCCTCTCTCGGTGCTATGGACTCTAACTACGGACTTATTTTTCCAGTTTCTATTATAAAGTCTTAATTGTTTTTAGTTTAAAATTTTCATTAGCTATCTTGGAGGTACCTCTACACAAATATTTTCCTAAGATAATAATTGAATGTTATTGGACATAATAAAATAGTAACATTAAAAAGAAAAAAATCCAATTAGCGTCCATTCCTATTTTCCCCAATGTTCTTTACCAGCAAATGAACATCAAAAATTTTAAGTAAATTTTACAGACTTTTGTCTCACGATTTTTGAAAAATTTAGTTACCTGTCCTCATGGCTTCCAGTGCGAACATCCTTCATAGCAGCAAATCCACAAGGCACCCGGGCATATTTATTTAAGTTTTCAATTAGAGTTTTTCCTACTTCTAGATAATAGGGATCACCAGTAGCCTATTTTCAGGGAAATAATTTGGATTAATATATTATCTTGATTAAAACCTTAACTGTCTGATATTCGATCTCTGAGGCATTTTAAGGTCTTCATATGAAGTCATAAAGTTCTAAAACTCATTAGGAATTTTAGCCTGTTAAAGACCATACTTAGAGGCTGCTTCTGTACCTTTAAAGAAAATTCCAAATAAAAGTATTTTTGTTGTGAAATATGACAATATCTCAACAGAACTGCATGCTAATTATCTTAATTCCAATAAGGTTTTAAAATATAGTTTTAGTCTTCTAACAAAAATTGAAAATATACTCCAGAATTATTTTCTCCATTCAGTCAAATCAATTTAAATTTTATTTAAATATTGTGCTGGTCACAAGTTACAAATGTTTTAACTCTCTGAGACTCAAAATCATAATCTGCTATCTACGTAGGCTAAAATTAAGGATTCCAGAAATCCAGAACTTAAATCAAAACAATCACCCCAGTGCTTAAGTTATGCTGAAATAAATATAACTATTCCTCCTGTTGTCTTAATATCTACTAAAATTAAGAAAGGTTCTGTTTTCTAGTATAGCAATTGCACTTATCTAGCACAACCCATAATCACCAAATAAGCTTTTTTCTGAACCATCTAAATCAGGGGTAGTCAACCTTGGGTCTTTTATGACTCGTGGACTTCAACTCCCAGAATTCCTGAGCCAGCTAAGCTGGCTCAGGAATTCTGGGAATTGAAGTCCACAAGTCATAAAAGAGCCAAGGTTGACTACCCCTGATAAGTTACTGCCATCTCTCAGCATAACAAATTTCACAAAAATATTTTCATCAGTCAGACTTGAATAACCAAGCAGCTTTGCTCGATAACCTGAGGCAAAATGAGTTCTGCAACGAGAAGATACTGCATATATCTGGGTTTCATTTTTAATGGCTTTCCTGCTATTTTCTAGAATGTAACGTATCTTGAATCTGAAGAACTTACTTTATACAAGAAATATGTGCTTTCTGCAAATTCTGGCCGTAAAGGATGCTGAGCCCAATGAACCCGGAAGTCTGTTGTGAATGCCTGAACGAGACAAAGAGGAAAGATAAAAATACTGAATTATTCTTCTTTGGAGGAATAACTTCTAGCATTCCTGGAAAAAAATAAATTAAAACATTCAAATACCCCAAATTTCCTACATTGCCTTGCAAAGAAACAGAAATCTTCTGAAACTTGGGTTGTCTTTTAAAACTTTGATTGCTAAATTTCTTTTTAAAAATTGATCAACAGATGTCACCAAGTAGTGCTGCAGGTGCTACAATGACGACCTCTGTCTTAAGTCTGCTTCTACTGGACTATAAACTCTCAAATGAATGAAACAGAATATGCCGGAATGATATGGCACAACATAGCAAAAGAGACTCAAAAGACATTTTCAACATCTACAGCAATTAAGATGGACAATTCATTTATGGACAGAGTAACACATTTGATTCATTTTCATCCAAAAATCTCTTCTAATTTAAATGCTATAAATACACAGCAAATCCACAAAATGTAAGAATAACACTGATTTTGGTCATTGAATGAGCTTACTCTTATCATTCATGATCATTCGTTATTTGAAGGTTTTTTTAAAAAAATATTTATGGGAGGCTGTCCAAATATTCTATTTTCAACTTCAAAATAAGACAATCAGTGGTAAAATGAAATGAATAAATCTTTTAGAAATAGACAAAGCAAAATAACCAAATACCCTATTAAATATTATATTGTGTAAATATAATTTATTTTCACATATATCCATGCATGTCCTTTTAAGGATTCACGTATTTAGTCAAAATTCAAAGCTTATTTAGGAGAGACAGTGTGTGATTGGCCCTTTGAAAAGTGACAAGATTATTAATGCAAAATTTCAAAGAATAAAAATTGACTAAAAGTACTAGGTGAACACTGTTAAATATTCTTAATACTCATGGACTCACTATTAAAGTATTTTCTCCTAATATGTGAAATTTATACTTCATACTTATACTCCCTAAGTGAATTCATAAGACATGGTCATTGCCTTACCTCAGGAAGGAAATTATGCTTTTTTATCACCTGATAAAGCATTTCATGAGTTTCTATAGCAGGTCGAATATCACCTTTCAGTACCTAGAATCCAAGCAAAAAAGGTACAGCACATTATTTTTAAATAAAAGAATAAATTCTTTTCCAATTCACAGCACAGGGAATACAGCAAAACAACGAGTAAGATTGCAAGTTAACAATAATCTAATGGAAACAGAATTAATTTTACATTTATTTTAAAAAGGTAAATTATTCAGTAAAAGTGAAATAGTGACATCACTATTTATGTCCTATAATTAAAAACAATCATTTTGCTTGGAGAATGTAGCAGTTAGTACAATACAAAAAGTATCAAATTTGACCCATTTTAAATTCAAAATAGTCTGTGGCAAGTTTGAAATATTGTTTTGGGTTTGCCAGTTTTTTGTATTTGATATAGGCTGTTTTGAACATTTTGACAGTATTTCAGATTTGAAAAAGTCAAAATGAGGCACTTCAAATTTGCACATCCTTTGTGGCAATCTTTAAAAAAAATATAAAGTAACCTGTCTATAAAATTATCATTTATAATAAATACAAATTACTTTAAAAAATGCTGGTGCATCAGTTGAAATTGCTTAAGAAATACAATGTTAACAAGTACAAGATAAATGTGGAGCATCTAATAATTTTACACACATTCTTAATGACTAACAAATTTAGAATTTAGGGAGAAAAATGTCCCTGTGGCTAGATAAAGAACGCTGTGAAAATTCATCGTATTATTTGAGGACTAATATAATTGAGGGGGATGTAATTAGAGCAGTGGTTCTCAACCTTTTTAATGCCGCGACCCCAACCGGTCGTAAGTTGAGGACTAAACCGATCGTAAGTCAAGGACTAAACCGGTCGTAAGTCGAGGACTACCCAACCGGTCGTAAGTTGAGGACTTTCCCTGCCCGGGAGCGCCGCGCATGCGTGGTTCTGCCCCCTGCGCCAGCTGGCAAGTGGCAGAGACGGAGCAGGACGACCACCAGCGGGCCCAGCCCAAGGGAGGTAAGGCACCCGCCAAAAAAGGGGAAAAAAATGGCGGACAGCCTTGCTTGGCGACCCCCATGAAATGGTCGATCGACCCCAAATGGGGGCCCGACCCACAGGTTGAGAACCTCTGAATTAGAGATTATGTTGTCTCCTGAACGTTGGTTGTTTTTTTATATATTGTTGCTCTTCTACCTTGTGAAGCCATCTAGAGATGCTTTGGAATTGAGTGGCTCAGAAACTCAGTATATCATTGGATGAAAATGTTTTTGCACATGCAAAACTTACTTGCAATCCAGGGAAAAATGCTAGTAGCGAGTCCATCCACGTGCGAGCATTGAGCATTGGCTTGTGTATATGCACATCAAGCAAGAGAGGTGGCTGGCTGATGTATCTCATTATGGCATCATAATGCTAGAAAATATCAAAATTTGATGTGTTTATTCACTTTGAACACTGAACCTGTTTGCAAAAGTTGATTTAAAGCAGATGAGCACACTGACAATAATGCTTAGGTTTAAAGGCTGCAAGCCAAATATGGCTTTTATTTAAAAAAAGAAATCAACCACTCTTTAACCACCTAAAGACATAATTAATATACCCAGAAATAAGATTTACATACTTTGTTATTGTCTTAATTAAAATGAAATATTCAACTAATCCAAGTTCCATTGATAAGCAGAATATGCAACTGAAGCATTACCTTCTGTCCCCAAGACCAGTTTTTCTTTCCCCTATTACAGGTAGTCCTCGACTTACATCCATTTAGTAACCGTATGAATTTATAATGGCAATGAAAAAAATGACTTATGAGTCCTTACACTTAGAACTGTCACCGTATCCCCATGGTCACGTAATCAAGATTTGTTGCATGGCAACTGGCATCTACTGATGACAGTTGCAGAGTCCCAGGGTCACGTGATCACCATTTGCAACAGCTTCCAAAAAGAAAGTCAGTCGGGGAAGCAAAATTAATAATTGCGTAATTTGCTTAACAACTGTAGCAAAAAATGTTGTAAAATGAGGCATGATTCACTTAACAACTGCCTTACTTCGCAATGGAAATTCTGGTCGCAACTGTGCTTGTAAGTCAAGGACTATCTGTATTTTCCTCAACTGTATTTTAATCAAAATAAAGCACTAGTCTTGGATACATAGCACTGGCATAAACTTGCTTCAGGACAGAATATGCTACATTCAAGATGAGTTGTAGTGAACATTTTAGCTGCCAAATATTTCTTTTTTGTCAGCATGATAGACAGACCTCTAAATCCAATAATATATAAACATTAACAAATATTTTGATCCACTTATGTATTGCCCATTTTACTTCCAACACTTTAGAATCCTAAATGTGGATGATGCCCTCATTAATAGGCAACATTAACATGAGTTCTATTATTAATTTGACTATATTTATTACAGCTACACCAATATTTTGAAATAGATGAATTTTATGCCAAATGGAACAACGAAAAAAGACAACTTGTGCTGGAGTGTGAGAAACATCGTACAATTATTTCTGACAGTGTAATAACACACTAATTATAGAAGAACAGATCCAGAATATCTAACATAATACATCAGGAGCATAGTACAAGGTTCTGTAGTTCAAGGAGAGAGAAATACCATCTGTACTTACGGTGTTAAATCTTTCTAAAAAACTGTCATCTCCAAGCAAGACATAGGCCTTTAATAAATACTCATAATATGAATCTATTCCTGCTCCAACTCCGCTATCTAGAATAAGATAAAAATGTTAACACAATTAATTTCATAACTAGTTTTCAGTTCCATGAAGTAAGTTCTTATTACTATAAAAACATTTAAGTGCAACCAAGACTCAAACAGAAAGGGCTGTGGGATGAGAATAAGCATAATGCAATATTTTTTTTAGTCCAAAATAAGACACAATTTTCTGATATATAGTTTAAGTCCTCTACATAAAAACACCTCCAACCTCTAATCTCATTCTTATCTGTAATTAGGAGGGAGCATAGCTTCATACCTTTACGGACCCAGTCCCCTGTATGAATGTTAATAGTAACTCCCACTAAATTGCTGCTACGTTGCCTTTTCTCCCAAAGGAAATCAAGTGCCTTCCGGGCATATTCCTATAGAAAATAAAATTAACATTTTCTAATTAAATACCGCTTTGCATGCAATGAAGCAGTCAGAAAATTGATGCAAGCAATAAATTTATTCAGTGGTTCTACTTTTAAATTTACACAACTATAAATTTGATTTTGTATATACTGGACATCTCAGAGAAAAGGCTTTTAAAAAATTGGATGTACTGCGAGGCTGCCAAAGATGCATCATAAAAATTGGAAATAACTTATATAGTTTCGACTTATCATACTATTGCTGCAGTCTGGATGCACAGAGATCATTAATATAACTTTAGATTGATCACAGATGCTAAGAATGCAAATTACCTATTTGGCTGTAAGCCCCAGCCATTTGAAATCTAACTATACATGGGAAATATTCCATAAGAATTATCATACAACACTGGAAGGATAGCTCTATGCTGGACTCATACCAACAGATGGCAAACATGTGAATTTCTGAATTAGGACTTTAAAAAAAAACAACCTAGTCTAATTTAGACAGCTGTTTTGTAGATGAGATATATTTCCAAAGTCTTTTTTCCCCATTTTGAGGGTAGAAGGAGAATTAGTATCATTTTGTAAGACATCTCAACTTAAGGATAGAGGTGTCTATTAAAGCTAAATGCCTATTAAATACAAAATGGCATTCTTCAGACTCCCAAACATATTGATATATCAAAAACCCTCCTCACTAAAATAATAGCAAATGCCTATTTTAAGGGCATGGAACAAATACTGTTCAGACTGATTCAGACTTGAACCAGCATTTGGGGCAAAGCCTCGTATTGCCTGAAATTCAAAGAAAAGAATTCGGATCCAATAAACACTGTACATTAAATACAAATCCAAAGTCTGTCAAAATAAATCCCACAAATCAAACATTTGTTATAATTTTCTTTTTTCATTAGACATAATAAAAAAATCAGGGAACAATATTACATACCAAGTATTCTAGAAAAATACTTATGAATGCCATAAAAATGCAAATATGATTTTTAATAAACAAAAGTAGTCCACTAATTTAAAAACCCCACCCTGTTCTTTGTATCAAGGAACAGATGTTTGGTAATTTAGGATACCATATATTAAAATTCAATTTCCAACAATCTCAAGCAGCATGGCCAAGTTTCAAATGGACAGAACTTGTTTAACTTTGTAATAAAGGATTAACTGCTGACTCCACTTCTACCTGTAAAGTTTCTAAAAACTAGTTTGAATAATGTTGCTCATTAAAATCGAAATGGCAGGTTTATGTATACATTGATTTTGATGCAATATTCTCTATGGCAAATTGCAATGTAACTTCAAAAAAAGATGAGGTACTTCCAATGGACGAGTAGAATATAATTATTGTAGAAATGGGAGTATCTGTAATTAAAGGGAGAATTGGACTGATACATTAATGATACAGAAATTAATTGAATAGTTTTAAGGAAATAACTCTTTATTGACAATCCCTAATATAAATGCAGACTTCATTCTAGATGTCACTAAATAAGCAGCTTCAAAATCAAATTGACTATTATACAAAATTGAACTTGAGATGCAATCTAGTCAGTCAAAATCTTTCTGTGTAGAGTGTACAACAGACTATAAATTATTAATGTCAAATAGGCGAGTTTAATTAAAGAAAGTACTTATCCCAAAAAGATTTGTGTTGAAGGACATACTGAACAATTCAAAAATAATAATCATATAAAGACAAAATCAGTATGCTTTCCTTATACATAAGAGATACCAAAGAGTTATAGAACAGACATGGTCCATAGTTACAAGCGTCCAATGGTAAGGCACCAGACACAAATAAAATTCCTAACGAACTACTTAATTTATTGAGGGAATATCAAATGTATGCTTATGTTGTTCTAAGTTACTCTTTTAAATATTTGTAGTAATACAAAATTTAATGCAATATTATATTATTACACGGGGTATTCTATGTTGACATATTTTATAATGATTTTTATTTATTAAACAATTATACTGCCCAACTCTCAACATCTCTGGGTTGCTCACAACAATCAAAGAAATTACAATAAAATCAATTTAAAAATGTAAAGATAAAACATTGCAGCATTATGACACAAAGAGTCTCGTGCTCCCAAACACAGCACAGCCTTCAGGTCCTGGGACAGAACGCTGACAGATAAGCAGTACCTCAAAATATAAAATATAAATAGAAAATCAATTTCTGGTATGAGAGATTCAGTGACCAGTTCAGCAACAGAACACAGCTGAAATTAATACTATCAAGTAATTATACAATAAAAACATCAAAAGTTAGCAGTTAAACAAAAATAATTAATCACTTATCATTAAGCAAACCTCAAATATTGATGCCCCTGTGAAACGACTTAGAGCAGCAAACTCTAAGATCAACGTTCCCGCACAAGCTGTACAAGTTTCAGTCTCTGTTCCTGTCCGGGCTTCTGGACTTCTTAGACCAAATTTTAAATTAATCTAGAAGAAAAAGAAATGCCAAAATCTGTTACTGTGATAATGTCATTTCTTAAGAACTTAGGAAAATAAAATAGATTTGTTTTTTCAAACAAGAAACAATAAGTAGAAATTAAGTTTGTACTATATTGCGAAAAACTGGAAGAATTAAGTACGTTACAGCAGAGAATGTGCAGCACCATACAAAATAGTGTTCAACAACCTCTGTGTATAGCAAACCTATGCAAACTGACTTAGTATATGGGTTTAAATTCCAATGCTAAAGTCAGAAGTGCTTTAACTTTAAATGAAGCTGTCTCTGAGCATATCACATACTATGGAGAGAACAGTCCTCAATTTCATAATTAAAACATGTGGCTTTTTTAAGGTCATGCCATTTGAAAATGTAGTAAAGCCCATTGATAAATACATAAATATCTTCATAAACCATGCTATTAGCTGAAAAGTTAAGACTCTAAGAGTTATAAAAATCAGATGTTTTCACCGATATCGCTAATAACTCCCTCTCTCTGACTCAACATGTAATTTTATCATACTAGAAGAACAAACAACACGTGACATACATTAGTCTTAGCTCAGTTTACTTACTCTTGGATATGGGAGACCACTTGTGGTGTTAAAAGCTGGCAAAAGTTTGTAGCCTAACTGTTTTGCCATGTGCAGAAGTTCTCCATTGTACCACTGCATGACTTCGCCTTTCTCCTTCAGCATGATTGCTACTGAGTGCCCACCTAAAAGACCTCTAGATAAAATGAAAGGAAGAAGTCAGGAAGTTTATTAGCTTAGTGAATATTGAACCAGAAGAGAACCAAAGAGTGGGGAAGCAGAGGAGAAGAGAATGTAATTCTCCAAATTGCTTCCAATCTCTAATAATGTTTAGTAATCACATTTATACTAGCCTTAAGCATAAGACAAGTACTGAAAAACTGAAAATAGTTTGTAGAACGTTTAAATACTATTTACTTCTAAAAAGTGTATATAAATGAAGATGGGTAAACCCTTTTGACAATAATGCAGAGAATGCAGTTTTCAAACAAGAACAGCTTTACAAACTATGAATGCTATTATGCTTAAAAACGTAAGTGTATTTAACTTCAGATCACAAAACATACGTAGATTATCACTGGGAGATTTACAAATCTGATGCTATTTTCCCCAGAATAAAACTTACCCAAGCACTCTTATGTTTGTTTCAAACACTGATACCACAATGTCGTTGTCTAAATTAACATCTCTAATTACTTTTTTAACAGCATCTTCAAACTCTTTAGTTTTATTTAACACCTGCAAAACAAAGAGTAAACAAGCTGACTATCTCTTAAGAAGCTAGGTTTTGTTAAAGAGAAACCTGAAGTTTCATTTTAAATAAAAAATAAAGAATATCTGATTCTGTCATCTTTGGTCAGCAACAAGCTAAAAATCCTATTACAGAGGCAAACTCTTAAGAATGGTTGTCAGGTTTGTTTAATTTATCCTGTCTCAAAAAAAGGTGAAGGAGGTATAATTGAGCAATGCATACTGAAGAAATCTGGAATCTCATTACATGCAAGCAATCTATCAATCCACTTAAGGTATACTTCTGGGTTTCCCAAAAGCAAACTAATAGCAAAAAAGTTAATTAAAATTATGTATGTAATGAGGAAAGATCAGTATGGTATAGTGGTAAAGGTGCTAGTCTAGAAGCAGGAGAACCAAGTGTTAGTTCACTTTCAAAAGCTCATGGGATGAATAGGGATTAATCACAATCTCTCAGCCCAACCTATGTATTCCACTGAGTTGTTGCTGTGAGGAAATTGGGAGGAGAGAGCACTGTGTATGCTACCTTATATTACTAATCCATCTTCTAAAAGTAGGTCATAATTTAAGTAAATCAAGTATTTTGTTAAGGGCAATTATTAAGTTCTACTCAATATTGTAAAATGAGAATTTAGATTTAATACACGATAGAAGAAATCAAACCTACCACAAGAGTGTCCAAAGTATCTATCAGTGTCAGTGAAAACCTGGGTGAGAAAGGAGGAGAGATTAAAAATAGGATTTAAGATGCAATAGATAATTTATTATTAAATGTTCATGTAAGAACTTGTAACAGGCTGCCTATTACTAAAAATAGTTGACAGTGTTCTCCTTCCTCAAGTTGGTGAACTGCTTAAGACATACAATGCTTTCATGAACCTTTGAAGACTTCTGAAAACAGACTATATATTAAAATATGCATCGGCAATTCATAAAAACATTGAATGACTTCAGCAGTTTGTCAGCTCGAGAAAGTTCTACGCCGTCTGCCATGGCAATCAATACCTATTTCCAATGGTTGTAGCATTCACAGAGTCATGTGATCATCATTTGCTACCTTCCCTAACAAGCAATGTCAATGGGAGAAGTGAAATTCACTTAACAGTCACAGCAAAAAAGATCATAAAATTGGGTAAGAATCATTTAACAACCGTATCATTTTGCGATGGAAGTTCCTGTCCCAACTGTGGTAATATTTTAAATTAATATTTATTTTACTTAGTTTAACTGTTTCATGTCATTAAAACACCGTGACCTGCTACAAGATTCTCCAGATAATGCACAAACTAAAAATAATTTGAAGAAATATAATCATCATCTATGATTGAATTACTAAGTCACATATTATTTTTGTTTTTCTCCATTTTGGTAAATATTACTGTTCTTTTTATGGATATTTATTCAGAATTTAGATTCAGTTTTATTGAATTTGTAATAATGGAGCCACAGATTTTCAATTAAAACTAAATACTGAATCTTCAAATAATTACTTCAAAATACTAACTTTCCCAAAGCATCATCCACATCTCCACGACTTGGTTCTTGACCCCGAATTCTTCCACGGCAAGTTAAAGGCATGAGCTCATCAGCTGGGTAAGCATGTTCCTGTTGGGAAAAAATAAAGGAAATGAAAAACAAAACAGAATAATAATCTAGTGAAGCTGAAATGCATGGTATAATAGCAGTTAGATCAAGTTTCACCGTTTACTCTTACAAATGCAGGTAATAAAATATATTCATGAGAGTATGCTTTTACAAAATTAAACAATGCAGAAAGTTACAAATGGTACATAAGTCTCTTACATAGGACTAAATCAATATTTTTCATGAACTGCAATACAGGTAGTTCTCAACTTACGACTACAATGGAGTCCAGAATTGCAGTCATAAGTCACTGTGATCATACGCTGAGTCACCATGTGACTGGATTTGAGTTTTTTTAATGACCATTTTTAGAGCAGTAACAAAGGGAGTCACCATGGTTGTTAAGTAAATCCACCCATATCCAACGGGTGGTTTCTCCTGGAAAATGGCAAAAAAAATGGGAAACATGATTATGTGATCATGCAATGCTGCAACTGGTCTTAAATGCGAGCCAGCTGCCAAGTGCCCAAAATACGATAACATCACTGCAGAGGGGAGGGGAGGTGGCAGTCATAACTTTGAGGGCAAATTGTAAGTTGGTTTATTAAAATCTGTCATAACTTCTAACAGTCGTTAAATAACTGGTCATAAATCAAGTACTACCTGTAATACTTTTCCCACAGAAACATATTCATGCATTCAGTTAGTACCATAGTAAAGAAACAGATTGCAAGACCAAAACCATAATTACTCCAATGTTTTCTGAACTGTAGAAAGTAAGGGGGATTTTTTGGTTTATTTTATGGTTTAGGCTGTGTCCTTACTTAGTCAGTATACAATCTGGAATAATATTTTCTGGCACAACATGGTTCAGAAATTATTTTTCAGAATAAGATGCATCACAAAATAATCAGCTCACTACCCTCAAAACTTTCAACACTACAAATTTCTTTTTTCAACTTTCAAGAGTCAAAAAGTAAATGGTTACATATTGTGGAGCACCAATTTTTGTATTTGCAGGATTGGCTTTGAAAAGTTTCTTATTCAGCACACCTCAAGTTGCTAAACTGATGGTTCATTACACCATTATTGCACATAAATAAAAATTCTTTGTCAGCAACTTGTTTTGAATTGATTCACATTGTTTTAAAGAGATTAATTAATACAATTCAGGGATGGAAATAAAATATTCACAATGGTTTTGCCATCTAGAACTAGTTATACCTGTAAGTCTCTTACGCTGTTTTCATTTTAAAAAAATTGAGAAGACATCCTTGCAATTTGAACAGGTGGATAACTGCCCCTTCTGCCTCCATCCTTAGAAAAGCACAGAATCTAAACTTAATACTTAATCAGACTGAATAATCCATTTGGAATAAGAATGTATTTAAATTCAAAATAATTGACAAGTAGTGATCAGCAGGTTTTCTAAGCCAAGATCCTTAACATGGTGTGCTACATTCTCACTAATGTCCCTAAAAGGGGTATGCAAAATGTACAAAACTTAAAGGATTTTGGAAACACTTCATTTCAATTTCAGAAATATTCAATATTGAATATTGAATATTCAATCTGAAACAGAAATTATGAGCTTGAGATAGGGTCAGTTTGAGCTCAGAACACTTCCAGAATGGCTAAAATGGATTCTGTAAGGATTTAAACCTTTTAAATGCAGAACAAAGTATATAACTCAATATATTTCAGAATGAAAGTATTTTATACACCACTAGTTCTTAATAGAAATATACACCATAATAGGATGGCAGAATTTCATTTCCAAACCAAAATTCAAACTTTGCCTTCAGAAAAAGTGCTAGCAGATAGATTTTCATCTTTGTGTGTTTGTATATGTATACAAACCATGTTGTATCATTGTTGCTGTATGTACATCCATATACAAATAAAATCATGTTCCAAAATACTGAAAAATCATTCTACAAGATAGCTTTTAATATCACCATTTGCTTTGTTAAATAGTAAATTTAGCAATAACCTTTTTAAGAAACACATTTCATCTTGTGGCACATTGAATGATCACATTCTCATATTTATAAAGATGATGGTTCTGCTCTTTTACTAGCTCTAAAGATAATCCTTATATTTCTTTGCCCTTTACTCACTTATTATTTGCAACACTGATGGAGAGGACATAAATGACAATAACAGGGATTCTACATTTCTTTGAAATGTCAGAAGCCCCAAGATAAAAAAAATTGCACTAGATGTCACTTAAAAAGCTTTTACAAAATATGTAGGATTGCAGATTTGTCAACTAATTATCTGGAACAGAAGTATCACACTAGGCTTTTATGGATATAGGCAAGAGGATTTAGGGCAAGTCATCAGCTGGATTGTATCTTTAAATCCATCTAAACACCCTTCCCTCCTTACCACTAAGTCAACAACATCAAAACCGAAGGAGTAGAATTTGTAACTATGAGCACTATCTAATTCTTTACAAAACTCAGTGAAAAAAATGGAAGTTTTCACTGAAGAAATGTATGATATATAAAGCAAGACTTAATGAACATTCCCTTTTTAAAAATAGAAAACCACATTTTCAAGTAACCTCAAATGGTAATAAAGTCTATATTTCTAGCATAGAATTTTGCTACATTGTCAAAAAAAAAACCTAAAAGAAACCTTACAAGATTGAAAAATGAGGAAAGAGTTGATCTATAGAATCACTGTCATCATCAAAAAGAAAGTTTAAATCCTTGATCTTGTTTGCCAAATTCCATACACTCATAAATTCTATTTGCTTAAGGCTCTAGGACCCATGATAAATAAATATCCTTTTGACATAAAAGCATCCAGGATGTGCCAAGTCATATATTTCCTTAATACAAATAATTCATGCTACAAGTATAGAAATCCTTTATCACTTCAAAATGATAAAAAAGCCTTTTCACAATACATTATAAATGAATGACAGCATGCCCTAGGTTTATATTTTCTCCAACACAAAATATATATACAATTTTACGTTTATTTTATTTGAAGTTACATGTACCATACTTATAAATACAGTAGGGCATAAATGTGCTGATTCTGTCCTATGAAATTCATAAAACAGATTGAAAACCAAGAAAACAGTGGGTCTCAATTGAATATTTTAGCAGCCAAAATTAGTATCATATTCATAGTTTCACTGTTATTCTCTGCAAGAAATTCATGTTATCTATATTCACTAAAACTCTTGATAAAAAATTTTGCCATGAAATTATGCAATGATCATTCGTCTTAGCTAAATATGATTGGCTGAAGGATTTGCCAAGTTACTTGAAGATCTGTGATTAGTGGGATTTTAATAAAACACTTCTTGGTTTCCAACTTGGATCTTACATACAAAAGCTACACCTAAATTGTATTATAGTTTAAGCATTTTTATTAGATTGGTAAGTATGAATATGGTTCACCTTAATTCAGTTAGCACCTCTATAAAATAACATGTATCTTTATCTGAATTGTTTTAAGGAAACAATTATAGAATTTCTAGCATGATAAAGAATCTATCATTTATTTTTTAAAAGAGTTAAAAAAATGTGCAAGTAAGTCTGAACAGCTCTAGCTGATCTAAGTAGTATTGTTTCACTGGATTGGAATCCCTGTTCCTAGAGTGTTTTTATCATGCTTATAATCTGCAACTCCTTCCCATATTATAGACTATGCTTTTCAATTTCAACAAATTCAAGGACTGAGAAAAAGGATTCATACTTAGGACAAAAAAGTCAGTCTTAAATAGATTAGATCTCAACACGTAAACAGCCTAATAATTAAACAAGTAAGAACTGCAGTTTAATTCACTGTAAATAATACATCAGGCCAAACCATACATTAACACAATCCACTTCAAACCTGTTTTTCAGTCGATGATAGCATGATTCAGCGTATTACACCAAACAATAATTATGACCCTTGATTGTATTTTAGTACAAGAATGAGCAGCCAATAGTTTGCCAATCATCTGTGGACCCCAAATTCCTTTTTGAAGACTTGCCACTGAATTTTGTTAGTCAAACTATCAAGGAATGGAAGTATGATCTCTCCCTATTGTTTACAGAGGAAAAAATATTAGGATATATAAGCTTTCTCTTAGGATTAATACACTAAGGAAAGAAACAAAAAACAGAGTAAAAAAACATAGTATCAGTATGAAAGTAGAGCACTGCTTACCTGCTACTATCTGCAGGTGATGAGCTGGCCAACCTTACATTAAATCATGATTAAAAATACTAGCAAAAGTTCACCACATATAGTTTATGTAAAAACAGCTTTAAAACAGATTGTTATTTAATGTTAAAATAATGTAAACATTGCACTTACCATATAATTACTATAGGCATGATCAAACATTTCCAGTACTTGATTTCTAAAAAAGAGATAAAACGAAAATAATTCAATTCTGCTCAAGTGAAAGATTTACTAGCAACTTTTTTTTAATCTGCAGAGACTTTCCAAACATTTTGATTATAAGATTATAATAATAAGATTATAATAAGACGCAACAAACAGTACAACTGAGCACTTATATAAAGCCAAAATCTATACGCTATTTCAAATTTATAAACATTTATTTTAACAATCATAAACTATGTAGCCATTTGTTATTACAAAAGAGCAATAATTCTTTATGAAATTATTTTTTAAAACAAATGGCTTTTTTTACTTAATAGGAATTCAAAATGATTATATGAATGTAGATGTTCCAGAAAAAAGATCCATGTACAGTATCTATTGAGCTTTCCAAGCAGATAAGATTCAATACTGATTTTTTTTTAATGCTCAGTTAGGTGACAGTATTTAGCTCACTTTAGCTGCTCTCAAAAAAGCAAAAAAACAGTCAGATACGGAAGGAAGACACTAGATTGAGAACTCAAAAATATCCTGGAAGGGGGCAATCAAGAAAATTACATGGCCATTTTCAAAACATCATGAGTTCAGATTCAAATGTGTATTGCTAACTCTGCTTTAAGTTTGAAAAATGTGCCAATTGAATACAGTTGTCACTGAGGCTGTCATAAGACTCACTGAACCTATATGGGTTTATTTAAATCAGTGGTTCTCAACCTTTTTAATGCCGCGACCCCCAACCAGTCATAAGTTGAGGACTAAACCGGTCGTAAGTCGAGGACTAAACCGGTCGTAAGTCGAGGACTACCCAACCGGTCGTAAGTCGAGGACTTTCCCTGCCCAGGAGCGCCGCACATGCATGGTTCCGCCCCCTGTGCCGGCCGAGGCGTAGCTGGCAAGCGGCAGAGACGGAGCAGGCCGACCACCAGCTGGCCCAGCCCAAGGGAGGTAAGGCACCCACCGGAAAAGGGGAAAAGGGGAAAAAAATGGCGGACAGCCTTGCTTGGCGACCCCCGTGAAATGGTCAATCGACCCCAAATGGGGTCGCGACCCATAGGTTGAGAACCGCTGATTTAAATCTTATGAAATCAGATGCATTTTCATATCATTTAAAACCTGATAATGAATACAGATGCATTTTCATATCAAAAATTAACTTTATTAGAATACTGCAGTTAATAGTCAAGCAATCAAGCCATGAATTAGGAAATTCTTAATTTAGAGCCCCAGAATAAATCCAAGTTCCATTTTCCATAAAGGCCAGAGGACTCCAGAAATCTAATGTTCTCCTAATGCTGCTCTCAAAAAATGAATTTGTTTTCTGCCATAGATTAAATTAATATTACAACAGTTTTTAAAAAAGTGAAATGTGGAAATATTATAAATGTAATGTGTGGATGCATCCTTGATTATTAGTAGACATGGACACTGAAGATACGTGCTATAGTTAGGTTCCTCAGATGTACATTCATGTGGAACATGTACATATTTTTTGTTTTATTCTATGAAACACCAGCATCTGATTTGCCTTTTAAGTAAGCTCATTATTTGCTATAATTTTAAAGTATCTAGTCTTTCAAAACAAAACATTGTTTACACAGCTAACAAGATGATCCTTTAACAGTGAAATATCCAATCTTTACAAGTAATTATATTGTCTACATAGCATTACAGTTTACAGGGCCTTCAACTGTCCTCAAAGGAAGTCAACAGCGAAGAAATAAATGCATTTCTCTGAGAAGTTCCAAAATTACTTTCAACTATGGGATTCACTGCTCTTTTCCAATATCTGCTACATCACATATATTTAAAATTCTGTATTAAATACACTTATGCCTTACTGAAATATTAGAACCACCATCATACTGCCATATGATAAACACAAATGGAACATGCATCACTGAAAAATTGATCAGCAAAATGTGAAATACTAAAATGAAAAAAGAAAACTGTTCCAACTCACCTATGAAAAGCAACGACACAGAGATAAGAGAAGTTCAGTAAACCTATATAAGTGAGCTTTAAATTATATGAACATCATTTTCTAGAATAACATCCATGCATTTATGATCCTGCTAGCATTTTTTAAACTTGAGGAACTGCATCCTTCAGCTTAAACCCCCCCCCCCCGCCATCTTTCTATTCTCTCTCAATGACAGCATTTGTTCTGAACTGTTATTACTCACTTTGACTAACATTTCTCAATTTGCCTAACCCAAGTTCTTACATCCCTGCCTTGCTATGACAAGCATCATTTCTAGACAGGGAAGTTTCACAAAAAATAATGGTGGGTGGAGGAAATTTTTCGAAGGGGGAGGGGGGAATCTAACGAAATACGACTTAGTTTTTGAAAACCTACACAGTACCATATTTATTGTCCAGCTTTACATTTAGAAACTGAGTAAACCATGAGCTGGGGTACCCTTGTCGGTCTACCTCGGGGGCAAGCTTGAACTCAGCCCTCGGTTGTGTCAGGTTAAAGAAGACTTCAGAGAAACTGCTCCGTCTCCTCGGGCAGCCAAATGCAACCTGCAAAGGAGCGGGGCTTCAATCGGGATACAGCTGGAAGGGACCTTGGAGGTCTTCTGGTCCAACATCAACTCCTTCCTCGGGTCCATGACACAATATGCTCACCCTCCGCTTCACAAAGCCACGGTTCGCAACCGGACCCAACGGTATCCTCGCCAAGCGTGGGCTGGCTGAACCCAACCAAGGTAGGCTCAGCTGCGGCACAGAAAAAAAAAAAACAAAGCGGGCGACGGGAAAAAGGGGCTCTTACCCAAGATGACGCTTCTCCTCCCGGCCCATAGCCTGCACAGCCGGCGCTGCTGCCAACACCGAAGAAGCGGAGAGGAGGCCTAAAGCCAGCAGTTTCCAGCCAGACCAACGGCCTGCCAGGCACTTGCCGCTCCTTCCCTCACCCCCAGCTGCTGCTCCGCTCATAGCGGCAGCTGCCCCGCTAGGCCCGGCTCTGTCCCATCCCTTCAAACAGCGCGGCCGCCACACAAGACGAGGGACCAGCCCTTCGCTCGCCTTCTCTCTCTCTCACACACACACACACACGCCCTCCCTTTCTCTGGCGTAGCCAAGGAAACCGGAATCTTGCCGCTAGGTTGCTTCCGGGTTCCCTTCCGGTCACGTGACATGCCGCTACCCGCGGCCCAATGAGACCCGAGGTTTGCGTCACCTGACCGTGGGTTAACACACACACCCCCTTCCCTCCCGGATGCAGTGATACGTGGAACAAACGGGCGGCTACCTCCTAACCTGGACGTGGCTGTCGCACTCTCAAAAGATAAGCAGTTGCTCTAGCGACCGCTCTCTCTCCGTCGAAATGCGTAATTTCCGGCTTCATCTCGGGCCGATCCTTGTTTGGAAAAAATGATGCCAAGGGTTGAATTTAGAACAGTGTTTCTCAACCTTGACAATTTTAAGGTATGTGGACTTCAACTCCCAGAATTCCACAGCCAGCATTGCTGGCTGTGGAATTCTGGGAGTTGAAGTCCACATGCCTTACAATTGTCAAGGTTGAGAAACACTGATTTTAGAACGACACACACACACCTCTCCGTATATTGAATGTGATGGGGAATCTTCCTGCCCCGAAACGTCGGAAACGTTTGTTGTATCAGGCGGGTTCATTATGTCCTGATCAGGCAGGGAAAGAGTGAAGCTTAAGGAGGTCGGAATTCGCGGTGATTTCGCGTTGATGCTCGGAGCAACAACAACGGCTCGGTGGACGCTACTCGGCCTCGGAAAAGCGAATGTGATTATGGAGAATTTGCGCAGCTCGGAGTGTAACGTTTGAGGCTTCAGAAGCTCCCCGAGCGGACGCTCTAATCACTCGCCTACGTCACAACATCTGGGCAGTGATCTTGCGAACGGCGTGTTTCAGGATCATATAGTGCTGAAGTTGTTGCCCAGGCATAATGACACACCTCCAAATTTAAAAAAAAACAAAACTTAAAAAAACTCCTGCGTCAAACGGAATTGTCCGCTTTCTGCATTTTCTTTGTCTGGGCCATCAGGGTTTTTTCTTCTTCTCCTGGTCCTCTTATATCTGCAGCTGAACTGTCAATCGGATAAAGAAGCATCTCTTAAGCTAATGCCAAGATAGTGATATTGAACGTATCCTAAGGACCTTTGTTACATTTGCTGCGACCCACGGGCATGACTTCCACCCGAAATCAATGGAAAAACGGTTGTTTCCTATTCTCACATAAATCTTTAACATTGCTTGTAATTTTTTAAAAAGAGTTGGAGCTTTGGTTTTAGCTGCAGTCCCTCAATTCGCATATTTATTTATTTGTATCCCACCTTTATTTTTACAAATAACCCAAAGCAGCAAACATATCCAACACAACTTCCTCCTCCTATTTCCCCCAGAACAACAACCCTGAGAGGTGGGTTGGGCTGAGAGTGATTGGCGCAAGTCACCCAGCTGTCTTTCATGGCTAAGGCATGAACCCGTTCTTTCTTTCTAGTGCCTTAACCACTAGACCAAACTGGCTCATATTGAAAGCTGCAGGCTTACAATTAGAGTGGATAGAAGAGGGAGTTGATAGGAGTTGATAGACATTTCTATCAACCCCATCGGTTCAAATGACTATGTGAATTCCTGGGTTTGGATGGATGAGAGCAAGATACTTTATACTTAGTCACAACATTGCTATTGTTCTTATTTTTTTGGCAGTTTCTTATCACCATTCAGAAAAAGTGTCTGTCTGTCTATATCTATCTATCCATCCATCCATCCATCCATCCATCATCTATTTATTATCTATCGATATGTGTATACACACACACACACACAATGCAGAAATTGACACTTGCCTGTCAAAGCCCACAATGCAGTGCTTTAAAGGAATGTTGGGAATTGTAGTTTCTGTAGCATGAATTATCAAGTACAGTACTGTTCTACAGTAGTGCTCTACAGTTTTTCAAATGTCCCCTCCTCCACAAAAATAATCTTCTACAGTAATAGCAGGATGTTGGAAATTATGGATATAAAACAGTTGGTTTGTTGGTGACAAATGATAGTCTCTCTCTCTCTCTCTCTCCCTCCCTCCCTCCCTCCACCTGCCATTAGTTTTTCTTATATGTGAGCAGCCCATTTCCATTTCAGTTCTTTCACTTTTGATGATATCGTATACTTTTGTTTGTTCTGTAAGCCATGTGCAGGTCTTTCTATCTTGTCTTGTAATGCTGAGCATGCATTTTTCCATGCATCTATGACCAAGGCAGTCACAGAATGGATCCATTGATAAAAAGCGTCCACGAAAGAGACCTAAAACAAAATGGATCGATGACATCAGGAAATACTGTGGGCCAATTGGCAAAAAAAAAGCTCAGGATCATATAGGTTGGAAACTATCCTGCAGTGGATAGACAATGGCTAAAATGATGACGATGATATATATCTAGAAAAAAGGAATCATGTTCTGAAAAAAATTAAATGTATACCCATAGAGATTACAGGTCATAGAAACAAACTGTTGTATTATCTACTTTCTTATAACCAAAGTTTAATCACATTAAATAATTGTAATTCAAGTTCTGTCAGTCTTCTGCAAGAAGGAAATTTGTGTTTCTGAAATTGCCAGGATTCTAGTATAAACGCAACTTTTAGCCAAAAGCATGATGTAAGAATCTTCAGTTTGAGCATGAAGTGTGCAACATTACAGTAGCAATTTCCATTGTAAAATAGGACCATGGGAACTTGGGAATAAACAAACGCTTTAGGCACAGTCTCTAAAAAACTCCAAATATTTTCTTATCGCTTTCATTGTAATTTAAAAAACCTCAAATATATGACGGAATACTCTTGTTAGGTAATTTTTAATTAAATGGAAATGAAATCTAATTTAGATTTTTATCTATGTTATGTATGTGTCCTGTTTCTTGTGGTGTTTTGGACCAAACAGACCTGTTCGGGAACCAAGCACTATTTCTAATTTTGAGGATTAACCCTGGAAAACCAGCAAACCACTTGCATAATGTATCTAATCTAAGTCTCATCCTCCAGTTAAAGGCAAGGTTATCATCGTCACCATGCCAGCTATCTGGAAATGCAACAAATGCAATTGAAGGGATCAGAATATATAATCTTTTATGAATAGCCCAGCTATTGTTCATTCTTTCCTGCTTGCTTTCTGTACCTCGCTTTGATGTAACTTAAAATTGTGCTGACCAAGTTGAGCTGTAACTTTAAAAGTACTGCTCAAGGAGAAAAAGCCGGGAGGCTGTATGCCAGCAATTGTGTATTCGGAACGTAGTGCTGTAACAAACTGTGCTTAACTTGATAAGAAATGCGTATTCGGACGAAAACGAAATCTTTGGCTGCGCAAGGACTATTAGCGTGAGAAAGTACATTAGCTATAAAAGGGAAAAACTTTTTAATTAGTGTGTGTGTGCCTTTTCTCCTCTGTCCGCTGTGTCAGGGACACAGCACCCAGCTTTGCCTTTGATCAAAGAATAAAGCTTTCTTTTGCAGTAGCCTCGTGTTCAGTCTCTTTGGGATTTATTTGGATTCTGAGCTGAAAAGTCTTACACAACTAAAGGAAAATTGACTTTGACTGGTGGCTTTAGACCCATGGTGGTACAGTGGTTAGAATGGAGTATTGCAGGTTATTTCTGCCAACTGCCAGCAGTTCGATCCTGACTAGTTCAAGGTTGACTCAGCCTTCCATCCTTTCAAGGTCGGTAAAATGAGGATCCAGATTGTTGAGGGCGATTTGCTGATTCTGTAAACTGTAAAGCACTATGAAGTGGTATATAAGTCTAAGTGCTATTGCTGTTTTGAGGTGGGGGGTGAGGAAAGGGAATGGGAAAAAAAACAAAGTAATAGTCATTTCCTCAGATTTATCTCCAAGATCACCTGGGCTTGATTCTCTTTAGGGTTATCCAGGCTTTGGAGAGACAAAGGAACTATTGGCAAAGCAAGAAGCTATGTTCAGAGATTTCTTTTTTAGATTTTAAAAAGAAAATATATTTATCAAGTTCAACATCACTTGTGAAGTTAGAGAAATTATTTTCACTTGCATACAGATGTTATTGGAACACAGACACAGTATAAAGAACTAAATCTCAGGTACTCTGATCAAAATTGGAAAGGTAATCCTGCTTAAAAGCTCGGTGCTGCCTCTGACACACCAATGTAGTGTTTGATGTGAGGAATAAATCTTATATTTAACCTAATTATTAGTTTATTACAGCAGTGTTCAACATACTTTTGCAACAACATGCTGTAGAAAGTGTGAAAACTGGCCAATTCATACATCACCTTAAGAGTTGATTAGATGTGTGAATTGCAAATCCTGAAAAATATGTTTACTTCTCTGAGTAAAGAACACTGATTGAAAAAGTACAGAAGGATCAATTCAAATATTAGATTGTCAAAAGATTTAAAAAGTAATACAGTCCCCCTCTCTACATATTTCTTGGCATGGCCCAATGAAGCTAATCATTTTTTCTTTTGCTTTGTTCCCATGTTTTTTTTTACCTCACCAATTCAGAAAGGAGACAGCCTTTAGCTACCTTTAGCAACGCTGGTATAAAGTCCATTGCCCTTCCCCGCCACAATATGATAACATCATCCAGGACAGAGTTGATACAAGTTCTTTTAGGCTTCATCAGCCATTATCTTGAAGCTAAATCAGATAATCACATCAGGCAGGTGTGTTGTTGTAATGTTAGGAAGCATGGGTTTACGCCCTCCTCTCATGTTACTAGCCAGCATCCATTCTAGTCATTATTATTTTTTAATAACCTAAAGAGATTTCTGAATAAATAGGAATCTCTCAACTTTTATCCAGTTTGAAAGCTAAAAGACTAAATTTGTACATGGAATATATTTCCTAAATTACTTTCATAGCTTCCGTTCTGCACTATATTCATTATCTCAAAATTAGATGTTTGTATTTACAATCTGTACATTTGTCCTTATGCAATAGGTTGCCACTGTAATAAGCAAATGTGATATTCACTAGGATTTTGTAAATACCTAGCAAACAGCCCCACCAATAAGTACCAAATCTCTTTTGAAGAAATGCACAATGTGAGAGATTAATATTTTATTTGGAAACATGCAGTTGAGAAAAGTTAACCACATTACATTGCGTTTTGTAGTTTCTTTTACTCAAGTTGATTATTCAAATGAAATATCTACACATAAAGAATGTTAAATGATATCTGGAATATTCTGTGCATAGGAAAGAAATCATCCACATATGAAATTAGAGTATATCAGATTTTAAAAAGTCAAGAAGAAACTTTCTGAAATATTATTTCCTATTAAATACACAAATCTTCAAAATGAGAAAAAAAAGAATTTGGTTATTTTAAGACTACAATCCTAAATATATTCTCTTAAGGCTCAGCTGCAAGCAATTGGACATGTTACTAAATAAAAATAATTCAGATTCAATTAAAAGTAAATATTTAGATCCCTTATTTGAGGAAACAAGTATGTATTATGAATCATAAGCGGATATTCAATTTTTGAATGAAAATGGTAGATTTGCATTAATTTTATTTCTCTTTATGAAATCTAATAGAACTGTGCATGCTTTGAAAATAATGCAGAGAAGATATTGTGCTAGATAGGAGAGCATTGCTTTAAAAAAATATTGTACAATGCTGTACAGCATTGCTTTAAAAAAATATTTTTCACTCTCCTATAGAAGCCTGAAAAATAATTGACTGCTTGAAAGAGTTATTATGCCTGTGCATGCTTCATTACACTTGTACCAAATCATTTTTTAAATATACACAGCCCTAGCATCCAACACATCTTTCTTAAGATCTAACGTTATATTCAATAAGCAAAGACTTGCTTCCACATCAAATACTACAGAATGGAAGTTAGGAAACAGATTATGAAAGCATATTGTGAGAATAGGAACACAACATAGATTATTATTTTCAGTATCAATGCCAAGTTTCTTATAACATCATAAAGACGTTCTACTTCTGAAATGATATTCACCACTGCTTTAAGAGTCATGTAAGTTGACTCATTAAAATAGTTGCATCCTTTTTTAGGCTCACCAATGACTTTGAAAAAGGAACGGTGGCAGCAATTAATAGCGGAAGAGCCTTTTCTGAAATCTCAGGATGCTAAGTACTGGTTTATTATATACAGGCTAGAGCTATGCAAACTTTAAAAACAATTCAGAAGGAATGTTCGTAGTACCTCTACTATTAATTACTGCCACCATTTCTTTTTTCAAGCTCATAGGTGAGCCTAAAAAAAGATGCAGCCGCTTTAATGAGTCAACTTACATGACTCTTAAAGCAGTGGTGTCTTTTTCAGATTTTCAGAAATCTGAAAGAAGATATGAAAGTTTTAAGTGGAAGCAGAGAAGAACTGTATTTCTACTCGCACAAGCTCTGAAGTATTTCTTCCAAACTGTGTTTTGGCATGCATGGTTAATATAGATATAGAATCTATATCTATATAGAATCTTCACATGTTGTTAGGCAGTACAAACATTTTGGACAATAAGTCCTATAATGTCTGATTATTATTATTATTATGCTTGCATTTACTAGGGTCCTTATCCTAATGTTTTGATTAAATGTTTATTTCCAACATAGGAATATATTCCGTCTAAGGATCCTTTTTAAAAATAAACATCAAAAAGGACTTGAATATCTAGATGTGAGGATGTGTTTCCTATTCAAGCACAAATACTAAAACACTGGAATAACTGTCACTATATATATTGTATTGCAAAGAAACAGGACATAACTGGTTTCGTGTAGAGATAACAATTCAGCTAGAATATTTTGCTGCATAGTACCTTTTAATTTTTTTAACTTATATTGTGAGAATTAAAAAGACAATACAGTACCTGAGAGGGTGTCTCTAGGGACAGTCGCTTACTTAGAAAATGGCAAGTGCAATCAGCCAATGAAAACCTTGCCCTGTTTTCATATCTGCTGCATGCACTGCACACATGTAGAAAAGGGCAGGGTTTTGATTGCCTGGTTGTCCCTCTTCCCCATTTTAAAGCAGTGACTGTTACTATGAATGTTCCTGATGCTTGATAGACATTATTTCTGAAGCAACAATAATAGCCGGAATTAAATATTTAAAATCTCAAATTAATTCACATTGTAATATAACTATGACAAAGATTAGCAACTAGAGACTTTAGGGGTAAATCTGCCCTCTTTGCTTCTTTGTCAAATAATGACAAATCAGTTGGGAGTGAGAAGTGCTGACAAGTGTGGAACTAATTGGTGACTAATTGTTTCTATTATTTTGCTAATCTGCCATCATTCAGCCCCCCCCCCAGTGAAATTCTATTGTTGTACAGATCAAATCCTAAGTATGGGCTATAGAATGCTAAACGCATAATTGTCAAAGCATGCTATCAACTATTCCAACATGTTAAAAAAGAGATCTGTAATTATGAGGCAATGCAAATTTATTTAATGTCTTCTTTTTTTATTTCACGCACTGAAATGAAATAGTAGAATGATGGCTTATCATCAAAATAATTTGACAGCCTATGCATTTAAAGGGTATTTATACAGTTCAGAGTTCAAAGGATTATAATCTAAAAATATTTTAGTTCTGGGGGTTGTGAATAGCAGTTAAAAAAACCAGGATGATGGAAGATGAGCAATGAGTTAGTAAATTAAAATTTTCAAGCAGCCAAAAGTATAGCCGCCATTCTCTGCTCTATCAAGTGACGTCGCGCGACATATCGGAGCTTTTTTCCCATTGGCGGCAATGGGGTGGGCATGGTTTCCTGGTAACGCGTCTGGCCTGTGGCCGGCAGTTTGAGACCCCTGAGCTAGAGAGTTCTCTTCCTGCCCAAAATGAGTGCCAAATTGTGCCAGTGGCAATTTATTGTTTTGTGGCTAATAATATCTGTAGCTGCTCTGGAATCTGCTAATGCATCTAATTACAAACTTTTAAAATTGTTTTACAATACGTGATTAGTTATTTAGATTGACTACATTTGCAGCACCTGCCCTTGCTATCAGTTTTAAAATACTTTGTGGCCATCTGCTAGCTAGCAGTTCAACCAGACTTACTGCAATGGATTTCCCTTTCTCCTGTTCTAGGACAGGAGATCAGGAAAAAAAAATCATTCTAATCAGGTGAACAAAAGTTAGCCTTAGAAGCTAACCTTAGCCCTTAGAAGGCTCTTTTGAAGTCGAGAGTCAGAGGAGCAGAGTCATAAATGCCCTGTCCTACTCTGGAATAATCACTGAATATATGAAGCCCTTTTGTTTTTTACTATAAACATTTGTTGTTCCCTTTGAAAAAAGCAGGTATAAAGTGCTCCACAGAAGGTTATAGAAAAAAAGGATAGCAAAATCGGTTCCAATTATTCTGGTAAATTTTAAATATAACAACCATAACAATGATAAAGAAGAGGAATTAGCTCTCTCCATTCTCAAAGTATCTGCCAAAGCTTTTAAGTACAAAAGCAACAATATACCTATGAAAATTTAAAACACTATGTACAATTGTGTTCCATAAGATTCCAGTAAGGAAATTTTTACTATTACTTCTGTTGATGATTTGCTTTCCTTTTTTCTTTACTATATATCACACAATGTTTTTCTCTCTCTTGCAACGCCTGATTTTAGCACTTCCTTCCAAATTCTACTGAGAGTCACTGAAATCTCATCCACAAATAGACGGTTCATTGTCAACAGGGGCAATCAATATTTCCACTGAACTGTGCTTTCAAAAAATAGGAAAGGCTAAACATTCTGTCAAGTTACAACTAGCAGTTTGCAAAATTCTTCACCACTTGAGTGATGATTCTTTCATGATTCACTTCTAAATGAGTAAATGACAAGAAGCAGCAATTGGCAGAAGAGTATTATTCAAACAATACAGATTTTCAGAAAGCCACAGGTTCAGATGAAAAGATGGCTCTCAAGTAGGGTGTGAATTTGAATAAATCTCTCCATTCTAGTTTTAAGGAGAGTAATCATAACTTGGGCTCAGACTTTAAGTTTAGAAAATTCTATTTTGTAAATGGTGAATCAGAACAGTCGCCCTCAGTATTTTCTCAGCTTTCATCACTTTAAATATCTGCCGCATCCGTGTCCACCGAGGACTCACCTGCTTGTTCAAAATCACCCCCTTGATCAAAAGTGACATTTTCGGAGTCCATGCTCACCACATTGCTAGCCTCAGTTTCTACTACTTCTAAGGAAACTAGCAGAGAGGGTGATTCGGTGCTTACAGATTCTGTATTCAACATGCTTTCTTGAGTTTCAACAGAACAGCTCAAGGATGATATCTCTGCTTCCCTCGGGACAGATTGCAGAAGGGACAATTCTGCTTCCTGAGAATCTGCTTTAATACATTGTCCCATTTGGGAATCATCTTCCTTTGGAAACGAATGGAAAGAAGAATATCCTTCTCTTATCTGGTCAGGTTGTTCACCTTCAGCCTGCTCTGTTTGTGACTTCTGTTCTTCAGACACAACGTTGTCAGGTGAAGGGCCTATTTTATTCTGGTCAGATTGTCTGCTTTCAGGAGATGGCTCTGTTTGAGACTGGTCATAGATACCATCATTCTTTTCATTTGAATGCACTGTGTTTGGCTCTATGTTTAACTCTTCCCTTGAGATATCACTGGGACTCTGTTCTTCAGACTTCTGAGAAGCATCCTGATGAATTATGGTGCTTGTTTCCCCAGATCTACTTACAATATTTGTATCATCTGCTTTTACAGTGGGGAAAAGGGGCTTCTGCAGATCACCTGTCTGATAGTCCTCTTTACTCTTTTCTTCTGCTTCTTCCTTTGGGCTTGACATTCCACACTCCTGTAAATCTTGTTCTTTGTTCGCAGACTGTTCATATTCTTTCAGTTCAACAGTCAAGGTCAACAAATTTCTAATTTCATTCACACCATTGTGAACTGGATGTTCTTCCGCTTCTGCTGTTCCTTTGTTTTGTTTTATTGTGATTTCACTGACATTTGTGATTGGAAGGGCTCCCTGTACAATAGTAAGTATTTTTGGACAAGATTCACTGCCACCGAGATCTGACATTATTGTCCCCTCTTCTTTTGTCTCATCACATTCCTCTTCTTGATGGAGTTTTTCTGTTAAGAAAACCTCATTACTTCCAAGGCCAGCATCTGATTCGTCCATCAAATTGGGGTCCGGCACTCTAGCTGGGCTAGCCTGTGTTGATTCTACAGGAGTTTTTAGATCACTCAAACTGGATACGCTTTCAGAAGGCAGGTTTATTTCTTCATAAAGGTTATGTTTCTTCAGATGGACTGCTTCTTTTATGACTAGGCAGGAGATGGACACAAACAAACAGAGAAAAGATATTAAGCCATAGAATAAGAGCACAGAAACATACTGAGAACAAGGCAATACTATCTTGGAAGAACTAGATGGAGGAAAGTGTCTCTTCTCAAATCATCCATAAAGTTTTTCTTCTTTAATCAATAAAGCACTTCCTCAATCCTGTACTCCCAGATGTATTAGTCTTCACCTCTGACAATGCCCAGTGAGCCAGGTATAGATAATATATTTTGATTTTTCAACCCTGTTTTAAACCTATTGGCTAATTGGAAGAATCCAAAGGTTGCTGAATGAAAAAGATCAAGGTAAAACTGCCATCTCCTTGAGTCAATCAGCCCATTTTTGTACTTGCCAAGACAGATTAATATGTATCTCACAAGAAGCAAAGTTACCTTTCAGGGATTCATCAAGCAATGTCTGAAACAGAATCTCTTCGTAGACATTTTCAACTTGAATCACACTGTTATATTCAGCAAAGATGTACTGTTCATACTCCTGAAGCATCTACAGAATAAGATATGATTTAAAGTAATAATGGCTAAATAGAAAAAAATACATTTGCGGAAAAGACAATAAAGTCTGATACAAATGAGGTTTATTAGAATATCTGAGAATGAAGGTGTCTTAATCTATCTCTGCAACAAGATGAATTTCATTGGGAACAGACACAAGTAAGCACAGTGGGCTCCTCAGACACTGGAAATAGGATGTGCAAAAATATTATGACTACAAAATACCTGCATATTCTTCCTTTATTAGAATTCTTAATTCTTTTGCTAATCACTCTTTGATGCACCAGGAATGTAGCTATCAATTTTCTAAATTGATAAAAAAAATTATCATTTTGTGGAGTTAGGGATATTAATATAAGGTTACTTTTAGTTGAATAGTATCCTGGGATTAGGTTTGGGAAGTCCGGGTGGGGGGTGGGGGGGGGTTTCAATTGTGATGTATTTGTGATGTGTTTTTTTTTCTATGTTGAAAATAATAAAACTTTTAAACGAGATAAAAAAAATTATCTAAACTGATAAAAAAAGAAAATGCAGCCTTTTGCAAATTGCTCTCCTTTTTCTTTCTCAAGCTCTGAGAAAGAAGATGCCACAAATACTATGTACATGTTTATGTCTTTCCATTTGTTTTAAAATATCTCACTCCTACGTTTAATATTCATGAATAACTGCATAAATTAGCTTTTCAAGTAAACGTGACACATGCATTATACACAGGATTATATAAGTTCTTCTAATTCATTTTTGTAGGTATGATATGCAAGGGATCCTTCGCAACATCTTATCATTTTGCCCAAAATAACTTTTAATTATCTTTTAATATTTCAGAAGAATACAGATCCTCTCTAAAGTCCTCTTCAATCCTTATATTTTATGATTTGTTCTAACATAAGGAAATAACATAAGGAAATATCCTGCACCCATTGTATTCCTTTGGCTTTCAAAGAAAGAAAAAACTAACTATTTTCAACAACCTTGGAGTTTTAGGAAGAGAAATAGGTTTAAGAAAAACTTGTCATATGTAATCTAGATCAGTGAAAATCAATAGGATTAAAGTTAACCATAAATCCTACAGATTTCAATGGATTGGCCCTAAGAATAATTAAGATCTATTCCAACCCATTGTTGCTGCCTTGTCTCTATCACTCCATTTCCACAGACTTTAAAACTAAAGAACCATTGTCTGCTGACATTATTAGCATTTTAGTTTTGATTTGTGAATCTTATTCTCCTTTTGAGTCATATATGCCAGTATATTAACCTACCGGTTTACAAGTTGAAGCCAATGTCCGCTGCAGTGTGGGCAGAGTGATCTGGACCAAGATTTCCTGAAATATCCTCTTCCGGATAGTACTGCTGTCATAATCATATTGCTATCAATTTTATGTAAAAAGAAGAATCAGGTATGAGATTTTAGAAAGCCAAATACCTACTTCTCATCTTCCTCTCCCGACTAACATACATCCACTAAAATTATAAAACCAATAACTATCTCTATTCTTTCATATTTATCTGTAGGATCAGAGGCAAACTTGAAGTTATCTTATATATATATTATTAAGGAAGTTTTCAACAGAGTAAAAACAGTACTGTAATTTGAAAATAAGAAACATAAAGAAAAATAAGAAGTAAAGAAAGAAAAAGAAAGAAAAAGGTTATAAAGATCTTAAGAAGATAGGAAGCCACTTCACTGTAGCAAACTTGGAATAAACTTATTTATTCTTAGTGTGTTTATTTGTTCATTTATTCATTCATTTATTCTCAATATTAGATCCAACTAGGTATATGGCGTTGTATCAACGATGAAATACACACATGCCTTTAATGTCATCCTTCTAAAATATGCCTCTATGGGTGTCTGGGTTACAGTTCCCAGAATCCCCAGCACATCTAAATATATCAGGTTGGGGAACTGTCAGCCCTACAAGGGAGACCAGATTCAGTGGAAGATTCACAGTTACTTTTACTTAGATTGGCTATAGTAAAATAAAACTGCAAATCTGATTGTGTTCCCTCTATTGTTTCTTTTATAACTGTATAATTTAGGGAAGTCTCTGAAAGGTTTCTACAAATCCCAGACTTAATCTTTGTTTTCCCACTTTCTCTCTTTTGTAACATTTTCCCCATTTCTTCTTCAAATCCATCCTCTTTATCTCCACATCGGTTCAGGTTTGACCGATCTTGAAAAACTGAACAAGGGTGGAAATGGCTAAATACTTCGGTGGGAAACCATTAGGTCAGGGATTTCCAACCGGGGGTGCTCGCACCCCCTAGGGGTGCGAGACGATATTCCAGGAGGTGCAAAAACTTGGGTTTTCATAATTTATAGTGCATATGCATAATTCGTTGCCATTATTTCAAACTTTTGTAAGGGGTGCGAGAATATATCAGAAGCGTTCTAGGGGCGCGGGATATAGAAAAGGTTGGGAGCCACTGCATTAGGAAATATCAGAATTATAGATTGGGAAGTTTTAAAAAATGCAAAAAAAGCAATGGGAAACTATTTCTGTATTATTGCCAAGAACATTACATGGATCTGTCCATCAGGCCTCCAAGAATCGAGTTTGATTCCAACAAGACTTTACCTTTTTATTTTATACAGTGGCTTTCTAAAAAGCAAGTTCCTATTTAGAACATGCATGTCTACTTGGTTTGCTCTGAAATCCATATCCAAAATTTGACCCAATCTCTACCAGGACACTCTGGAGAGGATTTAATCTTATCAACAGATATGAAGGGAAATTGGAAAAATAGTCACCTGACCTTCCATAATGTAGCATAGGATGCAAATTCAAAAGCATACATATATACACTTTCTACATCTGCTATTCACTTTATGGTCAATTCTCTCTCATTTTTTTTGGTAAAAGTGACCTTAGGCCCATGTTGCACAAATATATATGATGCTATTCATTCAGAATTGAATTAGATGTCAGACTTCTAATTATTCAGAAGGCCAACTTCAGATATGCAGCTAATGCAACTCAGGCTCCATAAAGAAATACATTTAAATAGGATGTAATGCATATTTTGCCTACCAAGAACAATCCCAAATTTTCCTTTCCTTTAGTAAGTCCTTAATTATTTCAAAATGTTAGCTGTTTTACTTTTTATCTCTCTCTATTTCCAAATTTCAATTTTCAACATCTTCCCTCTTTAGATGCACCATTAAATTTATTTTCCCGCAAAAGCAGCACTACTCAAACACATCTTTACTGTGTTTTTAATATATTATCATGATCACTGTTATCTCTATTAACACAACACAGATTAAAGACATACTATTAAAAATATATGATATTTTGCATCTAGACAAGTCAAATAATTATCAGTACTTTTCATTAATAGTAATACAGAGAAAATACCTTCTTTGGCATTTGGATTGTATAATGAACATTATAACCCAATGTTCCTACTTTGAGAACAAGCAAAAGAAATAAATACTTTACCTTAAGAACACGAAGTTTGACTTTTTCAATAGGTGTTGCCATTTTGGTTATGTCTTTGGAGTGTTTTAAACCCAATAGCTGCTCAAATGTATATACTGCATTTTCCAGAATCTAAAAACAGATAAAAAATAGTTGCCTTATTTATTTTCTTGCAGAGATCCATCTGCCTCTCAGATCTGTCTCTTTGTCAACATGTAGTTTATTTTATTTGTAGACAGAAATATTTATTTACAAGGCATGTTGGCAATGTTTTTTCCTCTTATTCCAAATATCTTTGTCTTTATGAATTATTCCATGAATTGGTTTGTACATGAAGTCAAAATGCAGAGGTTTTTTATGTTAATACATTATATGAACTGAGGTAATAGAGCTTTTAAAATATGTTCAAGAAATTGTGACTTAACATAATCCACAAACCATTTATGGTTTATATCATCAGAATCTTGCCAGATGGGACTTTGTGACTATGTGATTCATGACTATGTGATTCAGAGATTTGATTCAAGGGGTCTTGGTTATATCTCTAAATGGAATTCTAGCTTGCATTTGGGAATCCAAATCCTTAGAAATTAAGAAATGGATGGCCAAGTATTGGTTGGTAAGTAATCCAAACCTGTATTAAACTCCTCAGATCAGCCTGCATTATTGCTGATGGTCAAAGTATACATGAATCCTATCATACCTCCTGCATTACATTATGTGTCCTCTGGATAACCAAGTCAACGTTGTGGAATTTGAAGCGGGTCTTGAGGTCCTGGAGTTGCTCTTGAAGAAAATTGACTTTTAGATAGCAAGGCTCCATTTTGACAGAGTTGTGTGGCAGGTTCATCAGGTGATTCACATTCTGTCAGAAACACAGATTGGGAAGGAAGTAATTTTCCAGTAATGGTACATATACTATCCATTCAAAAATCAGAAGGTTTATATAGCAGTCCTTGGTGTCATATGGTAAATGAGAAAGATTTCTGGAGTTCTGCTGGCATTCCTCAGTAAAGAGGAATGATTAACCTATAATGGAAGGAAAGGGAAAGGAAAGAAGGCAATTCCTGAATTGGATCCTCATGTTACATGGTTGCTAAGGTCGATTTTTTGTAGGCTGTTTTGTACAATATTTTTTTTTCCTTTCCAACATGTTGTTTCTGAGATTTTCAGAGGAATTTGATTGTCTAACAATAAACAAAAATATGATAAATCCAGATTATGGAATGTAGTTTACCAACTTTTATAATCCTGCTCTATACATTTCGGGTGAGACAAATTCTTCTTATTTTTAATGTACAGATGGAAACTAAGAGATAATTATTTGCCCAAAGCAAGAGTATGGGATCTCAGTCAGACTTGGAAACCTTTGACCAAAATAAATCTATAATGCCTCAGAGAAGAAACTGAAGGCTGATGACCCCAAGTGACTCCTATCCATACAGAAGGCAAACAATTTAGCATCATGGCTTCCTTACCTCATTTAGTGTTGCAACATCATTTGTTGCTTGAAAGGTTTGACTGATTGCGTTGACTTCCTTTTCAAACAGCAGACAGACCTCGGTGAATCCAGAGCTCACTGGTCCCATGAGTTCCTCTAGTACAGAAGCTAAAAAGGGCTGAATACTTTCACTGCAGCAGATCTGGATAGGTTCCGCTATGCTCCCTGAAGATTTAAGATAAACCTGAGTTGAACTCTAAGAAGGAGTCTCTAAAGACAAATAGAAGACTTTAAAGAAAAAATGCCATTTTATATAATTTACTAGTAGTTCTCCCTTACTGATTGCTCATTCAGCAAACATTTGAATTTATAGCAGCACTGAAAAAGTAGATTTAAAACCAGTCTTCAAACTTTTAGCATCCCTGCAGTCATTGAGGCGCTTGGCAACCAGCACACATTTATAATGGTCACAATATCCCGTGGTCATGTGATCACCATTTCTGACTTCCCTGCTGGTTTTCAACATTAGAGTAATACAGTACAGTAGTATGTAAACTTTTGAAAAGCCTGTTTGCAAATATGTGATTAAATCAAATAAATACAACTCATTAACTTCTTTTTACTGGGCATAGAACTTGGAAAATTGATTTTTAGATTGCTGCTATTATCTGCGGTTGGGTCAATTCAATTTCCATTAAGCTTTTGCAAGGTTTAAAAGCCTGAATCAATCCCCAAAATCACACATATCAAACTTGTTATGAAAGCAAATGACATTCTGGGCCATGTGATGAATTATAGTTCAAAGATAGTTCAATAGTTTTCATATTGCCCAAAAAGGAAATAGGTAAGGGAACTGTAAGAACGAGGTCACACACAATTTTTATTGTCAAAAAGAACATAACCAACACCTATCATCAGTTGGATTGCAAGACTGGGACTACTTATGTATGCATATGGATATCATATTGTAGAAAAGCAAACTTTATAAGATGGTGCATTTTACATACTTGAATAGTGCACCATTTAATTGAGAAACATAATAATGGGGCTATTTCACTATTAGAGAATACAAGTACAGTATAAAACCACCAGCTTAAATATAGCTAATGCAATGATGCTGCCCTACTATGCAACTACATTTCAGAATTAAGAAAATACAAGGTATTTTCTCTAGAAAGCTGAATGCAGTGGTCACTTCAACACATTCCTGATACAGAATAATTTGCAGGCTAGTCCTGATAAATGTGGCAAGAACTGCATACCGAAGCTGGAAGTGCTATCGATCATCTTCAAAAAACTATTGTTTATAGTTTTTATTGCTTTTTAATGAAACAGAATTAGATCATCTACAATATTAATCATAAATTTGTGGCATCCACTTAAACAGGAATTTCCAATTGTTCTTTCCATCTCAAAAGAAACAACATGCAATGTGAACGTATTATGAAATAAGCTTAAGCCCATGCTATATAAATGTAGACATCCTCAAAAGGGGCAAACATAAAAAAAAATCTTTTAGCTATATGCAAATTAGGATTGTTAACTGATACTGTAATTATTAGATTTAAAAGGAAAAATATAAACACACTGACTGTGTGACGTTCAACTTACCTTTTATTTTTGCAGCCAGAAAGTCTTTCGAAGTCACAATCTGGTCTGTATTTGAACGGATAGTTCCCTCTAGTCCTAGGGTGACCTCTTTGCATTCTTCTTTCAGAGCACGTAAACCATCTGACACCTGATCATGTACCAAATGGTATGTTTCTTCTAGAATCTATGACAAAAAGCATGAATGAAATTATTTGCCAGCCATGCCAACCAGCTCCAAACCAGCTTCATGAGTTAACCGTGAAGTTAATGAATGCTCTTGTAATTAAAATATAATTTTTACCTAAGTAGAGTCACAAATATTGTTCATACAGGTAGTTTTCAACTTACGATCATAACTGAACCCCACATTTCCGTTGCTAAGCGAGATACTGGTTAAGTGAACTTTGCCCCATTTTATGACCTTTCTTGCCACAGTTGTTAGGTGGATCACTGCAGTTGTTCAGTTAGTAACACAGTTGTTAAGTGAATCTGACTTCCCCATTTGCTTATTAGAAGGTCGCAAAAGGAAATCAACGCAATGACCTTAGGACACTGCAACCATCATAAATAGGAGTCAGTTGCCAAGCATCTTAATTTTGATCACGTGACCATGGAGAGGCTGCAATGGTTGTGAGTTCGAAAAACACTCATAAGTCACTTTTTTCAGGGCTGCTGTAACTTTGAAAGTCACTAAATGAACTGCTGTAAGTTGAGGACTACCTGTAATCTTTGTCTCTTGGTGGCTACAGTACTTCCAGCTGCAACATCTCTTGAAAGATACTAAGTTCCAGATTAAAGAAAGAACAAATGGTTCAGAAATATTTTGTGAGTTTTGCCATTTGATAGCAAGAAACATCTTAGAGGAATGATGGTTTCAATGCTTTTAGCTAATTACATTTATAAATAAATTGCTTAAATTTGAAACTTAGCATTTTTTAAAAAAAAACAAAGGTAACAGCAATCTCTGAAATATTCTACTTTTCAGAAACATGTGGACAATAGTCTCCTTTTGTTTCAGGTCAAGACTTGTTGACTTCATACACACATCCAGGTGGCTTTCCTAAACAGAAGTGGTTGTTATTAACTTATGGGTTTTTTTGCTTTTTTAAAAAAAGAACTTCCTGATCAGAAAATATAATGTAGTACTTACGCCAAACCATGCCCGCTTTCGGTCATTTCTCTTCCCTTTCATTTTAGGGAGCACCATGCTCTGAAGGCTAGATAGGAGTTCCTCCATCACAAGGTTGCTAAGAATCTGGAAAGAGATGAAATGTAATAATTTTCTTTTTAGCCTCAAAAGCACAGAAATTGGTTTGTCCTGAGAAGGGTTGAGATGAACATGCTTTTCATAAAAGTCTTTCCATAAACAATGGAATTCTTTCAAAAAGAATGGAAGACTTTTCATAAAACTCTTTATGATGCAAGTACCTGATTTTCATTTCCTATAATCATTTCTGACATCCCGTAATGGCCTTTCTCCTGACGGAAAAACTGGACAGCTTCTAAAAATGCTTGATCTTCAAAGGAAGGCTGTTTGAAAGGATCTGGAAGAGACAAAAAAGAACTGGTTTGTATAAATAAATGTGATGTTTGTTTTCTTTTTCATAGTGTTTTTTAAAAAAATAACAACCTTGAATGCTTATTTAGCTATTAGTTCTGGATAGTAATAGCAATAGCACTTAGACGTCTACACCACTTCATTGTGCTTTGCAGCACTCCCTAAGTGATTTACAATGTTAGCATATTGTCCCCAACAATCTGGATCCTCATTTTACCAATCTCAGAAGGATGGAAGACTGAATCAACCTTGAGCTAGTCAGGATCGAACTCCAGACTACGGGCAGAGTCAGCCTGCAATACTGCATTCTAACTGCTGCGCCACTAGGGCTCTGGTATCTGGAGTTTTTTGCAGTTATTTATTTTTTGCACTTGCTAGGTATGAAGTAATTTTGATAGGCAAAGTCTATTATGAAACCAACCAGATTAAATAATGCACCATGCTACATGAAAGCTCAGGTTTGACATCTTGCACTCATGTTTAGCTTGTCTTTTGTGTGTGAGAAAGCATCACTGTAGCATTTTCTCTAACACATTTTTTTTTGTTCTAGGAAAGCTGTTGAAGAAGAAGAAGAAGAAGAAGAAGAAGAAGAAGAAGAAGAAGAAGAAGAAGAAGAAGAAGAAGAAGAAGAAGAAGAAGAAGAAGAAGAAGAAGAAGAAGAAGAAGAAGAAGAAGAAGAAGAAGAAGAAGAAGAAGAAGAAGAAGAATTATTATTCTAGGCATCAGGTACAGTTCAGTGTAAACAAGTATAAACTGATGCAAATTGTCACAGAAATCCAAAATTTCATTTATTTATGGGATCTAAGCTAGCAATGAGTGACTAGGAGCTTTTCCATGTTATTTTTATAATGCTCTCTGTTTTCACAGCCAAGTACAGAAAAACTGCTGCAGGCTGTGAAAACAGAGAGCGTTATAAAAATAACAGAAACAAAGGCGGAATATAAAGAAAAACAGCTGAATGATAGATTAAATAGATGGAAAACCAAAGCTTTGCATGGACAGCGTTTGAAAAACATTGAAGGAAAATGTGATAACAACTTGACATGGGCATGGCTTAAGATGGGAACCATCAAGAAAGAAATGGAAGGCTTAATACTGGCTGCTCAAGAACAAGCACTACAAACTAATGCCATGAAAGCGAAAATACAAAAATCCACTGACAATCCAAATTGCCGACTTTGCAATTTATTTATTTATTTATTTAATTTAATTTATATGCCGCCCTTCTCCCAGCGGGACTCAGGGCGGCGCACAACATATTTAAAACAAAAGCATATATACAATCCCCCCTGTAAAACCGAATTAAACCAAATTTTAAAGTTGTGTCTTCCAAATTCCTTAAAAATGAACCCAGTATAAAATCCTCCCTAGGTCAGGTCCGCTTGCTGAAAGAGCCATGTCTTNATTGTGCAATAATTTCAACCAAATCAATTACCGAATCTATTGGCTGAGTTAATGTTAACACCAAATCATCAGCAAAAGCTCTTAACCTATAATCATTCTTATTAACCTTTATTCCCTTTATTATAGAAGACTCACGAATTTTAATTAATAAAATCTCCATTGTTAATACAAATAACAATGGAGATAATGGACATCCCTGGCTAGTTCCTTTTTCAATTTTAAATGCTTCTGTTAACCCCCCATTAACTATAATCTGTGCTGATTGCTGTTGATAAATAGCCTTAAGAGCGGACAAAAATTTTCCCCCAAAATTCATTTTCTCTATAACTCGGAACAAGAACCCCCAATCTAATTGGTCAAATGCTTTTTCAGCATCCAAAAATATAAAGGCAGCAGGAATTTGATTATTCTTATCCAAATATTCAATTAAATTAATAATTTGTCTTACATTATATTTCATATATCTTCCAGTTATAAATCCAGATTGATCACTATGAATCAATTGGCTCAACACTTGCATTAATCTGTTTGCCAATACCTTTGAAAAAAATCTTATAATCTGTATTCAATAAAGATATAGGTCTATAATTCTTAGGTTGAGTCAAATCCTGACCCTCCTTTGGGATTAACGATATAAAAGCAGTTCTCCAAGACGAAGGTACCTCTTCACCTAACAAAATACTATTAAACAATTCCTTTAACGGTTCTATCATTTCTTCAGATAACATCTTGTAATAGATTGCTGTTAGTCCATCTGTACCAGGAGCCTTACCAACTTTTAATTGCTTAATTGCCCCCTTAATCTCCTCAGAAGTTATTAAACAATTCATCTTTTCCCTTTGATTACTTGACAATCTAGGAAAATGTGCCTGCTGTAAATAATTGTCTATTTCTTCAAGTTGTATATTTTCAAAAGCATATAATTTAGAATAAAAATCCAAAAAGCTCTTTTTAATCAAATTTTGTTGAGATGTCACTTTACCATTATAATCTATTTTCTCTATAGTTCTTGACTTCTGCTTCTTTCGTAGTTGGTAGGCCCGGGGAGGGGGATTCCGAGCCGCGGAACAGCTGTTGTGCGCTGTTCCTGCAGCTTTGACGCGTCCTCGGGGCAGACGGCTCAAAGAAAAGCCGCCATCGGCGCCGCGATCGCCACCGGAAGTCCTGTTTCTAATAGTGGTAGATAGCCATTCTAAATGGTTAGAGGTCGCACCAGTCCCTACTATGACTACTGCCAGGACCATCCAGGAACTGCGCAGAATCTTTGCAACACACAGACTTCCAGACGTGTTAGTCTCAGACAATGGGGCTCAGTTTACCGCTTCTGAATTCCAGTCTTTCCTCAGGGCAAATCTAATATGGCACGCCACGTCGGCTCCCTTTCACCCGGCCTCGAACGGCCAAGCGGAACGCATGGTCCGCACAACCAAGGAATCACTAAAATGGATTGTCACAGGGGATTGGCACCACAGACTGGCAGATTTTCTACTCTGCCAACGCACAACTCCCTGTACCGCCACGGGCAGAAGCCCTGCCAAACTCAGATGGGGCCGTTTGATCACCAAGCTGGACAGGCTGCACCCCAACTGGGTCGCCTCGGACTCTGCTCAGTCAAAGGCACCTTGGAATTTGCAAGTGGGTGACTGGGTTTGGACCCAGAATTACGGGCAAGGGGCTTTGTGGGTGGCAGCCGTGGTTGTTAAGGTGTCAGGACCACTCTCTTATGAGGTGGTCCTGGAAGATGGGCAAGTCATTCGCCGGCACATTGACCAGCTGCGTCGGAGGCTAGCGAACCAGTCGCTGGCTCAGGCCTCTCAAGAGGGCTGCACGCAAGGGCTGTGCGATAGTGGCCCAACAGAGGATCTTGCACGCTCCAACAGAACTCTTACTCAAGGAGACGGGGAAAAGGCCGTAGGAGAGCTTCCCCCGGACAGACAGAAAGTATCCGCTGAACAGGACCGGCAAACTGCGCTGAGGGACAGCCCTGCAGACTTTGCTGCACGATTGGACTTTGGTTTGGGCCAACCGGGACTGGCCAGCCAAAGGGACCTGAGTCAACCTGACTTCACTGGACCTCAGAATCCTGATCTACCCAGCTGGGCAGGCGAGTGGGTAGACCGGGAGACCCCTGCAACCCCTAGACGTTCAGAATGGTCAAGAAGGCCGCCTAAATATCTGCAGGACTATGTCCAGCAATTGAGAGTTTGAGCCAACTAGGGGGAAGGGGTGTAATGTATTGGCCACAACTGTTTTAAATCACTTGCTTAATGTCTGACCTACATTGCTGTATTGTTTAACAGTTGCTGTTACTGAAAGCCAGACTGGCTGTCTCCAAGCTGATAACGTGGTCTGGGGCCGGAAACTGTTACTTTAAACCTATTGGTTGCCACCTAGAGGCTAACTGTATAAATAGCTGTGCAGCAGCCTTTAGGGCTGCTTCTGTTCTGAGTTAATAAACTTGTTGCTGTTTCAACACTCTGCCTCATTCAATGCCTAAAGAACCGAAGATATAACAGTTATAGTATAGAATTCTTTTCAAAGTGCCTTCCCCAACCCCAGGTCCATGGACTGGCACCGGACCGCAGCGTGCCAGAAACTGGTCCTCGCAAACAAGCAAAGCCCCATCCATGGGATGCAGGCATGAAACCACGTCCCCTCCGGTCCGCAGAAAAACCTCTCCACGGAACCGGTCCCTGGTGCTCAAAAGGTTGGGGACCTCTGATCTAAGGAATTCAGGATGTTGTCCATAGTTCCCACTTTTTTTTCTTCAATCTCCACCTTACAAAGTTAACTACCTCTACGTAACAGAATAACAGAGTTGGAAGGGACCTTGGAGGTCTTCTAGTCCAACCCCCTGCTGAGGCAGGAGACCATATGCCATTTCAGACAGATCATTGTCCAATCTCTTATTTAAAACCTCCAGTGTTGGAGCATCCAACAACTTCTGGAGGCAAGTCGTTCCACTGATTAATTGTTCTCACTGTCAGGAAATTTCTCCTTAGTTCTAGGTTGCTTCTCTCCTTGATTAGTTTTCATCCATTGCTTCTTGTCCTGCCTTACTTGCAAGCAAGCTGGAGCAGCAAAGTATGATGCTGTTAATAAAGGGTGAGTTTTTTTCCCAACTTCACAGATTTAAGCTCCTCAACTCCTGTGCCTAAAGTGGGTAGAAATAAAGCAAGCTAAAGAAATCCTTTTCTGAATTTCAGCCCCTTCCTCTGCTGTGGCCATTGTAATGGCCTAGTAGTCTGTCTTGAACACATTTCCTATGCCCCCCCCTCCCTAATTTTGTAGTTCCTTGCTTCTTTATCCCTCCCATTCATGGTGGGAATGTAAACACCAATTGCTTAATTTTCCCTGAGTGGGTCTTTGAGGAGTGTGGTTTCCATTAGCAAACCTTTTACAGGTAGTCCTCAACTTACAACAGTTCATTTAGTGACCATTCAAAGTTACAACAGCACTGACTTCCGGTGGTGACAGGCTGCATTGCATGGCGGCTTTTGTTAGCCGCCCGCCTGGGAGCGCGTCAAAGCCTGAAGAGACAGCGTTTGTTAGCTGTCTCTCGGCTCGGAACCTCGTCCCTCGGGCAAAGAGGAGGGGGTGAGCAAGTCCGGATAGGGCTCGAGCTTCCTCTCACCCCGGTTTTGTTATAATCGGGGTTGAGAGATGCTAGCTCGCCCGGAGTCTGGACGGTCTCCGCGCCCTATGGCGCCTTCGCTCCTCTTTTGGAGCGAAGCCAGATGCAGCTCCCACCTCTGCTGTTGGAAGGTATTTGGACTTAAATTTTAAGCAGACAGAACTAAGCAGGAGGTTCGGATTTACAGTGGATTGTTTCTGACTTTGACTCTGAAATATATTAACATCTTCTTTATTTTGTGGTGATTTAAAGTGAGAGAAAATGGCTGCGGACTTGCCGTTTCTCTGGAATACTTTCGTTTGTTTTTTTTACTTTCACTTTTTTTTTTGGCTACTGACTGGAAAGAGATACATTGTTACTTCTCCGGCTCTGGAAAGTTTTAGCTGCAATGAATTTGTGGTGTATACTGGCTGGTGATATTAATACTGCTATCCTTTTGGATTAATGAAGTATATTTAAAGAAATTTGGAAGTTTTAAAATGGCTGCGGCTTTGAGGAAAAAAAAGAGAGCGAGAAAGAAAATTTTCTTTTTGGTTGCTGAGTGGATCTCATTGAAAATGTCTTTACTTTTTATTATGGATGACCTACAGAATGTTTTGATGCAAGCAGTCAAGCAATACAGTGTGGAAGTTAAAAACCTATGTCTTAAGAGATTGGAAGAATTATATGGAACTGTGACATCTGCTCTCCAGAAGTTTATAGTTTCAGATTTCATTGAGCAACGGGTGGATAAAGTATGTGAAGAGGTTGAAGAAGATGTCTTGGAAATATTCCAAAATGATATGCTATGTTATGGAGATTTGGAAAGTGAAAAGTTTGAAAAGCTGGGAAAAGAAGCGGTAATAGACTTGGTTATGGTTTGGGTGTGCCTCCCTAGTGAAATTTTGAGAAAAAAAGGTTTATATAGAATCCATTTTTGGGTCGTACACCAGAGAAAACCAGCTGAAGATGTTGCCGTTTGTGCTCCTGGAAGAAGTTTACAGGCTTACTACTTGTAAAAATTTTGGATATGTTATAAAATGTAAAAGATGGAAAATGTACTGATTATGAGGTTGATTTTGTATCAGTGATGTGAAAATGAATGGAACTGGGGGGAGATGCATAATGGAGAGCTGGGTTAGAAGGATTGTTTTTGAAGCTTATATTTTTAAAATTTTGGATTATAATTATAAAGGATTTATGATGAGAGCT
>NW_015386793.1:435974-455375 GCF_001527695.2 Protobothrops mucrosquamatus
GTTTTTTTCTATATAACTGATTGCTTTAGGGTGCGTTAGTTCTGGGAAGTCGGGGAGGGGAGGCGATTAGGGGAAATTATAATTTGATGTATTTAATTATTATAGGTATATAATGGAATTGTATTAATAAGAGGATATACTCGGCTGGTACCCCAAGTTGCACTCGATGAGGTGGTTAAGAAGGCGAAGGGGATGTAGAAAGATGGTAAGAAAAGGAGGAGAGGTTGTAGGTTTAGGGGGAGGAAGGAGAGGTAAAGTGGATGAGGGTGGAGGCAAGGCGGGGACTGCCGAGTGTATCCGAAAATGTTTTGAGTATCTTTATTGTTTGTTGGTGTATATATATGCATCATTTGTATTTGTTGTTTTAATTGAAAAATTAATAAAAAGTTTTATAAAAAAAAAAAAAAAAGCTAGACATGACCGAGTTGCTAAATTAATCCACTGGGCATTGTGTAAAAAATACGACTTGCCTGTGTCTGAAAAGTCGTGGGAACATAGGGTGTAAAAAGTTGTCAAGAATGAGAGGGTGAAGATCTTGTGGGACTTTCGAATACAGACAGATCGCCATTTCGAACACAACACGCCAGATATCACAGTTGTAGAGAACCGAAGCGTACAGCTGATTGATATCACTGTACCAGGAGATGCCAGAGTCGAAGAAAAAGAACTGGAAAAAATTACGAAATATCGCGACCTGGCCATCGAAACTGCACGATTATGGATGAAACGTGTAACAGTGATACCCATTGTCATCAGGGCACTGGGAACTATGTCCAAAAACTTTGCAAAATATTTCAAGAAACTGCAGCTTCCTACAATAACTCCAGCAATGTTACAAAAAATTGCGCTACTTGGAACATCTTACATTTTAAGAAGGTGCCTGGTTGATACCTAGGATGCTGGCAGTAACATGTGTCAACCATCAGCGCCAGTCAATTTGAATGTTCAGTTGACTGAGGTTCACGTCTAATTAATAATAATAATAATAATAATAATAATAATGATGTTGTTGTTGTTGTTGTTGTTGTTGAAAGGGACCTTGGAGGTCATCTAGTCCAACCCCCTGCTCAGGCAGGATAAAGGATAACATGAAAGAGAAAGAAAATGTGGCTAAAGAACATTGATTATTCTCTGAGAGTGCTGAGACTCCAATTCATGCATTGAAACTTATTGCAGAGACATTTAGGACTAGCAGGAGTAAATGCTTTTTCTTAAGGTGCACAATTAAACTGTAGATTTTGATACTGACTGTTGTGCTAATAAAAATCTGAATCATTCTAAAAAGGGCCTGGACACATTTGTGAAGAACAAGGCTATACTGGCTGCTAATTTTGATACTGGTTATTCATTGCCTCTTCTATCATAGGTAGTGTACCATGAACACTATATAAAGGAAGTAGAAGAGTATCACACCCCGTTGTTAAATCCTGCGAGGCAGATACATTCATGAAAAAGAATCATATGGATTTCTGAAAAGGGTAAAGTACAAAAGTTTGATAGCGGCTTTAGAAATTCTCAGATTAATCTATCTGTAGTATAAATAAGCCCAAATTTATTTATCACATTTCTCTTCTTCCTGGGTTGAAATGTCTTTTTTGCAATGCTGCAGTTTCCACCCCCATGTTCCCAGGGCCTGCCTGATTTTCCATCACACTAGAATAGAATATTGTCATTGTGTATCTCACAACGAAATTAAGTGCTGCCCACAGTGCACACTACACACAAGTAAAAAGCACAAGTAAAAAACATTATATACACACATCCTTCACATTCTATTCACCATTGCGCTGCCCCTAATATTGCACTTTAATTTGTACTATACAGTAGTATTTAATATGATTACAGCTCTGGGATAAAAACTATTTTTCAGCCTATTCATTTTTGTTTTTATTATCCTGTACCGTCTGCCAGATTGTAATAGTTCAAAAAAAAATGTCCAGGATGAGTCTTTGAGAATGTTTTGAGCTTTCCTAAGACAGCAGGAACTGTACAGTTCGTCCAAGGGGGGGGAGGAGAGGGCAGCCAATAATCCTCTGGGCAATGGTAATGACCCTCTGAAGCACTTTCCTATCTGCTACTGTGCAGTTAGCAAACCACACACAAATGCAATAGGTTAGAATGCTCTCTATGGATCAACGGTAGAAGGTTACTAGCAGTTTTTCATTCAGTTGTTGTTTCCTGAGAAGTCTCAAGAAATATAATCTCTGTTGGGCCTTCTTAACCAATGCTATAACATGACCACTCCACTAGTCCAGAAACTTGTGAGTTTCCCAAGTATATCCAGTTGGCCACTACACGACACAGAATGCTCAATTAGATGATCACTTGGTATGAGCTTGGAATGTTCTTTGCTGATAGGAAAGAACTGTTCCACCCTTGACATCAACTGGCCAGTTAGCTATGGGAAAGAACAGGGATGTCCCACACGGCTTCCACTATATCACAGGTGTCAAACTCGCTGCGTCACGTAACGTGTTGCGAAGTAGTGTGACTTTTTTCCCCTTGCCAGAGCTGGGGTGGGCACGGCTTCTACGTGACACATCCAACCCGCAGGCCTGCACTATATTGTCAGTGGAATTGTTAAGCAAATACAAGACTCAAGTCTTATTTCTGGACTCTGCATTATTATAGACATATAGCAAACACTTGGTGTTTGATGCTGCAGAGAAGAATGGAATGGAATGAAATGAATACACACACATACACACATCTACATACATTCCGTATTTGGTTCATCGGGGGACAATTGCTGGAAGCTTACACCAAAAGCAGAAAAGAAGTCACATGAAGACACAGAAGCTTTAAGCATTGCAATGGTAGGACTAAGTCACATATTTTCAAATTTAATTGTGATGCTTGTTTCTAGCCAGTAAGGGACAAAAAGACCAGTTAGGGGAGTGCTGATGTTTGAATGCAAAGAAGATACAACATGCTCATCCCTTCTGCCTTAGTCATTTCGTTGATAATGGGTCTTCTTGTATATCCACATGCTTTCAGAGACAGGAGTAGTACCCATCCTGAATCCTAAAATGGCAGTGGGCCTAGCTTAAAGAAAGGTAGCTTAGTTAGAAGATATCATTTTTCATTCTCTGAATATTACGGCAGATTCTCAAACACTAGCAGAGCCAAAGACTGTTCTTTCTTCCTAAAGGTTCCAAAGGAAACAGACTGATTTGAAATGTTATGAAGCTCATAGCCTCAAAGGCCAAAATGTCAATTTTGTCAAGACCAATAGAATTATCAATTACTAGATTCATTTGATAGTGTAAATTGAGGTAATCAGAATGAATAAAGGTATTCAAAATGCCTACTATTATATCACTAAAATGAAGGTGGGTTTTTTTTTAGTTTTTCTGTAAAAACAGAATAGAAAGCATTTGGCAATATAGATTTTTGAAATAATTCTTACCAATTGGGAATTCATTCTGTCACCACTGAATTTAATCTAAACAATCTTCTGTAACGTTATTCTCTACCTCTTCTGAAAATGGAATAAGATCCTAAAACTAAGTGTTGGAATAACAAAACATGGTTATTTATTGTTTCATTATTTCATTCTAATAACCAGGGAACTACTAAATTTTTTTAGATAGCTTTGCCTGCTCTATAGCACAACACAATGACATCATCATTCCACAGAGATGAGACAATTATTCTTTTTCTTTTTTGGGGGAACAAACTATTAGCTTGATACAGTACAATGCTAGCAAACATGAGATTTTGTAAATTGTGGCATCTGAACCAGAACGAAGCATATTATCTGCAGAGAATACTGTTCTAAGTAAGAAGTTAATGAAATAGGAAAAATAGATTCTCAAGAAATGCAAAACATTTTGTTAATTAATTTTACCCCTTTATTCAATTTAAATCTGGTATGGAGAAACAGTTTGTTTCAACTAATGACTTGAGAGATACCATAATCCTACTAAACTGTCATCTCCAAGTTTGTTCCCATGATTTAGTGTGACTCTTTATCTTTTTATAACTAACTGATAATTCTGCTGCATATCTGAACGTCTCTACTGAAAAGCAAGAACTTTTAGACAATTTAAAGGTCCTCAAGAGAATTTTCCTAGGATGGATCATCAAGCACAGGTAGTAGTCAACTGATGCATTAATGAGATTTGTCTCAGAGATACAGAACTTCTCCTATTTGTTTCTGGTAGTAGAATAGTGTTTTTCCTGTACAAAATCCATATGGGTAAGCAAGGGATCTTTATTTATAATGAAAGTGAAGAATTCATGAAGTTTTCTTTTCTTTTTTTAATATATTTTATTGATTTTTTACAATAGCTATCTTTAGTGCTTAGTAAACAAAAAACATACATTCTACTTGTCTTTCCTATTCCTAACAATATTCACAAAAATACAGGAAGAATCCCCTGGCAAGCGGAACATACTGACATGGAAAGCTACATGGCAAAAGAAGAAGGCTAGGGTTAGATTCAAGAGACTTGATTCGACTTACCAGATGGAGTACTATATGATTAAACACTTGTTTGAATATGGTTAAAAGAATAGATAAATTTTGAATATAAAGGGGCCCTACAGTAAGAGGGATAAGATATATCAGTAGTATAGTATTTTTTATAATATATGAGATGCAAAAATACTGGGATGGTGTATGTAAAAGAAAAGTTTGGATATTTAAAGATAATAAATTTTGAGAAAATTATGACTGATAAGAATGGTCTGAATACTGAGGGGAAATTAAGCTTAAATAAGAATCTTGAAAACAGGACACATAGTGACTTAATAAGGACTTTTATAAATACAATTGAAACATAAGCCAATCAGAAAAGATGTTATATGTGGATGTTATTCTTATTTGTACAAACACAAGAAAAATGTTTATATCCAACCTTGTATGTTTCGAAAGTATTAAGAATTACTGTATATTCGCTTAATGTTGACAAAGGAAAATACTACTAGAAGAAGAGAAGATCAAAGAAATATATCATTATCTAATTTATTGATTATGGAATTATAGAAATTATTATTGTTTTTAAATATATGAACCTAGACAACATGCTGTTTACTAAGCACTAAAGATTGCTATTGTAAAAATTCATGAAGTTTTCTTTGCACTAATACAGAAGGGTTTTACCTCTAACTATTTCTATAATTGTTGTTATTCTATTTTCCAGTCCGTTTACAATCCTAGGACATTTTTGGTGATATCTCAAGTACTAAGCAGGCCTTGCTTAAATATTTTTAGTATCAGCCAAAATTGTCTAGAGGCTGCCATCTGCTGTAACAAGGGTAAAGATGCCCTTGAATCAAGCTTAATGTTGGTAACTGCATTTATGAATTTTTCTTGCCAACTTTGTAAAGAATAGAATAGAATAGAATAGAATAGAATAGAATAGAATAGAATAGAATAGAATAGAACAGAACAGAACAGAACAGAATAGAAAAGGAAGGGACCTTGGAGGTTTTCTAGTTCAGCCCCCTGCTCAAGCAGGAGAACCTATACTATCTCAGACAAGTGATTGTCTAGCCTCTTCTTAAAAACCTCCAGTGATGGAGCACCCACGATTTCTGGAGGCAAGCTGTTCCACTGGTTAATTGTCGTCACTGTCAAGAAGTTTCTCTTTAATTCCAGGTTGCTTCTCTCTTTGATCACTTTGATCAATTGCCATTGGGTTCTTCAGGACATTTTTGTCTTTGCAGTCTAGCCCACCAGCTCTGGAATTCCTGGGCAACAGAATGCCTACATTCAAACATACATAAACATATCCCAGGTATCCAAAATAAATCTAATTCTTTCACAGATATGTGAGAAACTATTATTGTAATATATAAGATGTAGATCATTATGAACAATGCTTTTGTGTTGCAAAATCTTTCTTGGAGACCATTTTAACTATTTAAATAGGCAGATGAGCAGGAGAATCATAAGGTCTTATCTTCAGAATGCAGCCAAACACCTAAGACAGTGGTGGTGAATCTATGGCACGTGTGCCAGAGGCGGCACTTGGAGACCTCTCTGTGGGCACAAGTGCCATTGCCCCAGCCTTGCCTCCCCCCATGACCCCCTCCTCACCAGCAGCCCCCCTGGAGAAGAGTCGCCCCTGAGTGTGGCCCATGCGGAGCAGCATAGCCAAGAACATGGCAGCCAGGCAGCATAGACAAGAATCTAGTCTCACGCCCCATCATGCGCAGTTAATGCTGCTGGGCGCAGGCAGAGGGCATGGTGCTGCTGGGCTGCCTGGGCAATCTGCGGCAGGCCCTGGAGGCAGTGAGTAGCCCTGCGGGGTGGGGGCGGGGCAGGGGGGCAGGGGGTGGAGCAGTGGCGGGGCCAGTTTTTGGGCACTCGGTCTCTAAAAGGTTTGCCATCACTGACCTAAGAAATAATAGATAAACGATGCAAACTTAAGAAAATTCTCATTTGGTTTCATTCCGCTTTCTCAATCAGCTAGGAAAGACAATAGATTTGAAGATGAAAGTAGAAGTCTGAAATTTAGATCAGAATAGAATGTATTCTATGCATGCACTATTTCAGTATTTTATAAAGAAATTGACATTCATATCTATCAGAAGTAAAAAAAAACTGGAGAAAGTGGAAGCACAATGGCCTCTGATCAGTGAAAATACTTCAAACCCCAAATTATTGCTACCCCAGCTGAATTTTTTTTCAGACTGAATCTGATCTGCTGTCAACTGCAGTTATATTGAGAATGTTAATTTTGCATCTAGTTTACTGTTCGTAGAATAAGGAGCCATGCAAATGAACCTCCAAACCAGGACTGTGAAACTATTTTAGATGCCTTACGGGGAAAATCCAGACCATAATAAAAGCCATGAAGGTGGCTTTATTCTTATATTCTCACTAAATGTACCTCCTATAATGGAAGGAAAGAGAAAGTCCTCTTTCAGGTATCTTAAAACCTGGACATGTTTATATGAGAGACCAATCATTAAAGTAGCCCTCTTCAAAATCAGCAGAGGTTATAACGTTTTAAACTGAAGTCCTCATAACAAAGACACATAGGCATTATTTAAGTGGCTAGGAATAGTGATCCTGGCAGTTATTATTACAATCTAGATTCTAGAAGTCATTTCCAAATGCAACACTGTGTTGAGTGTGATATAATTGTTAATGCCTTTATGATTCTATCTGACAATTCCAGAAACAGATGCAATGGCACTCCAATTTAACACAAAAATCTGGGCAATCTGGTAAGGGTTAATCCCAGGAGTATAACCAAACTGTAGCTTAAAATGTTCAATCTCGGTAATACCTAAAATTCAACATAGTTTAAAATAAACAGACCAGAAACATTTTTGTCTTGCCTGTTTTAAAAATCGGCTTTTTCTCAACCAGTTTGTCACCAGTATTGAATATTATTTAAAACAGTTTTCTTGAAGTAGAAATAACAAATAGAGTGGTGATACTAATCTTGCCCCGTTCCAGACTACCCCTTCCCATTGACTTTATCTACCCTGTTTCCCTGAAAGTAAGGCTACCCCCCAAAATAAACCCTAGCTTGATTTTTGGGGGTGGGCCTAATATAAGCTCTAGCCCCAAAAATAAGCCCTAGTTTTGGGATGAGGCACACACTTAAAAATCAAGCTAGGGTGTGTGTGTGCGGTGTGGAGGTTTTCAAGAACAACTATTTATCTGAAACGGTATAGGGTTTCCTGCTTGAGCTGGGGGTTGGACTAGGAGACCTCCAAGGTCCCTTCCAACTTTGTCATTCTGCTTTTCTGTTAAGTCCAGTATACTCCCCATTTTACTTTGAACACAGACTGATCAGGGGACCCAAACAAGATTACCCGTTGCAATATCAGTTCCCCTCCAAAATCCTGCTCTTCTCTTTTATTTTCTCTCTTCTGATTTACAGAACATTAAAAAAAAAATAGCTCTTCCTTTTGGTCTTTTTTCATCTTAGCTGAGTATGATATAGTTAAGTTTACTTTCTTATATCTTTTCTGTTAACTAATTGATCTTCCAGAATGCTGGGTTTCATTTTTAAGCACTTGATCAACCAACACTAAAAGCATTGACCTTAAAAATAAATGACAAAACATCCATGCAATGCTTTCCAGCTTTACAAATGTCAAAACACAATGCAAATACAGTATCACAGAGGAAGCAGTGGTGCAACCTGTTGGGCAACTTGCAAGTAAGAAGGAAAACTTTAATTCCTGTCTGTGTAACCTAACCCAGATGCTTAGACAAATAGACATAGAAAACACTGGACTAACTGTCTAACTGTCTTCTCCACAAATGAACCATGTGTGAAATAATAAGCCCAGGTTTTAAAAAATAAGCCTTGCTCTGCTCTTCTGTTTATTTATCACATGGGAATCTGGATGACAGTCTGTGGGTGTGCGGATCCATTTTTCCTGCTCTTCAAACCCTTATTTTCCAAAATGTTACAAGAGGAGAAAGGACTGGATTATCCCATAGATAGGAGTGTCCAATAACTACAATCCTGTAGTGAGAACTAGATTACCTCCATTGCATATAGAAAGACCATTGCAAAACTCTGGGCTTCGTGAAACAGAAGAGGCAGTACTTTTGGGCTCATGAAGCTACTCCCATAATTCTGGAGCATGACCGAGAAATAAGAGCTATGAGCTGGCACTTAAACATACAGCTGTCTATTAGTCTTCTTTGCTTCTCAGCAAACCATGCCAGTGTTGCAAAGATTGACCGAAAAAGCAGTCTTCACTCCTGTTCCTCATTCTCTCTACTACCCTCCTCTTTTTACTACTAGTTCTCTCTGAGTAAGAATCAGGATGTCCTGAAAAAATATATCAAATTTCCATACCTTTGGCCCTAGGAAATCTAGAGAAATGGGAACTCATTCCGTATTAGTTATTACTTTTAATATAGTAGTCTAAGGGGTCATAGCAATAATTAGGGATAATCTGTTTATTTATGTTGGAGCAGTTTAGGAAATTTTCAGATGCTAGGGGTGATGATAAAACGGCTTGTGTGTGAATCTTATCAAGACATGACATTGCTACTCCAGCCAGTTCTAGAAAACAAATCAGTTTCTTATCTCCACCCCAGAGACTGGTGCTTTGCTTCACAGCATCCAATTTAATTTTATGATTAAGGAACTTTTTTTTTTTTTAAAGGTAGTCAGGGACCTAAGATTCTGGCAGGCACCAACAAGCCACGTGGACGCATGTTGCCTGTTCAGGATGAAGATGATTGTATCAGGCCACTTTCATACTGGGCCACACAAATTGTACTTTAATTATTCCCCCTCTAGCTGCTCTGAAATCAAAGGAAGAAGTGACAAAATACAAATAAACTCAGTTACAAGAGACAGGGATGATGAATCACCAAAACTATGTACTGCAGTGTTTTCAGGTTACACGGCCCTTCTTTAGAGGAACAGTATTGATCGGATTGTGATCTATCTGTGCACTTCTCACATAGCAAAAAGGAGATGAAGTGCCCCAACTATGCAATGGAACAACCACTCCTTTCTCTCTTAGTTAATGTGCTTGCAGGAGTATCAATGTCCCTCCCTCCAAATATTAAACAATTTGTTATCTTTTAAATACTATTTTACAAAGTCCAATGCATTTCCCATGGACTATCTAGTGATGTTTGCAACAGATACTTAGAATGTCTGTTATGATTTCCATACTGTAGATAAAAAGTGGAAACAGATTTCGCTGCTTAACAGCACTTAGTACATTAATAGCACAAGTAAAATTTGAATTTCTAATTTAAAGCATAATCCCCATGCTATACTAGCTCCTTAAACAGGGGTGTTTTTTTTTTAATTCAGACTTTGGTAGTCAGCTCATTTTTGTGGTTAAATCATGTAGACTAGAACCATAAGCTATAAAAGAGGAAACCAGAAGACTAATTGTATTTCATAGCTCTGGCCCGCAGGCCTTGTTGCTTCCATGTATGGTGCCATGAACTTTTCTTGTACCACTTGGAACTCTCAAGTTATAGGACGGCATCCCTGTAGTTAAACTTTGTAAGTTAACGACATCATCTGGCTTCCAAAGAAAAAATTAAAAGCAATTAGATTGGGCTGGGAGCACGGTGACTCACATGATTAGGATGTTGGACTGGAGTTTAGTAAATTCACGTTTGAGACTTGAGTGCAGCTGGATAGTGGGGTGAGCTCCCATCACTCGCTCCAGCTCCTTGCATGGATATGAAAGGAGCCCCCACAGGTCCCTCGGGCAATGGCGATATCATTGGCTAATCTTTCAACCCGAAAGCACCTTGAACAGTGCTCTGACATGAACAGGATGGGAGATTAGGGAGAGTTATTTGAAATCTTAAGCATTTTTTTACTCTAAATTAGAGTCCTGTTAGGAAAACTGGGAATCAAGAATACTGTGTTTAAAAAAAAAATCAATGTTTTACTCTTGTAGAGAGAAGTTTGAAAAAATTCTAGGAGAAACTATGGAGTATTCAGCAAAGGATGCAGACTCCAGTTATGCACAGTCTCATCCATGAAAACTTAAATTTTTTACCAATGACTATTCTAGTTGAGGATCCAGCTGCATTATAGGAAGTCTTGGCTGCAATCATTTCCCGTTTTATACTGCAGGAGAATTCTATAGTGTTCTGAGGTTTAATTTTGAATAGCAGCTTTGTGATTCAGCATTTGGCTACAGTTTGTTAACCTGGAAGACTGATTAAGAGCAGATTTCTGGAGAGTTTGACTTTTTTTTTTTTTTAAAAAAAAGAAGCTTCACTAAGTATTCATCTATTGTAAGAAGAGCTGACTTGCTTGAGAATGCAAAGAACCAAGACTCAGAGGTTTCCTTAGCCACATCATGTGATAGAAAGGCTGCTAACCACCAACAGAAATTAGATGAGGTCACTTCCAAACAGGATACAGGCCTGCATTCATATGCTGTATTTATAGCCACTGAAAAATTGCATACTTCATATGCAGAGTTACATATTATTGAATACAAATGTTACAGGTTTTGATATTCGTATGAACACTTCCTAATAATTTGCAATCAATGCTGCCTAATTTTTATCCTGGAATTTTCCCGAAACACAAAGACTAGAGTGAGGTAATAAATAAGACGTATTTTAGGAATTTAAATCTTTTAGTTCCACAATTTCAAGGACTCAAGGATGATAACAATCAAATGTGCCGTAGAAATGTCTCCAAGAATAAATCCTGAAGTGAATATTTCATTGTTTCCTCTTCAGATAAAGCATCTGAAAATTTTTTGTGAAGATGAAAGAGAAGGTTAGCAAAATTTCTCAAGAGAAGAAATACAATCCCATTAATAGCTTTTACCTCTGGTGACTTGTTACAGTATCTTTATAATGCTCTAGAACAGGGGTCCCCAACCTCCGGTCTGTGGACCAGTACCGGGCCACAGCATGCCAGTAACCGGTCCGCACAAACAAGGAAAGCCCCATCCGCAGGATGCAGGCAGCACACAAAACCACTCCCCCTCCGGTCCGTGGAAAAACCTTTCTCCATGTAATTGGTCCCTGGTGCGCAAAAGGTTGGGGACCTCTGCTCTAGAAATTCTAATGTTAACCTATCTAACAAATTATTTAATTTTAGATTTACTGTATATCCTATCTGTCTGCAACTTCTCAATATAATAATAGAGAGCAACTTCAATTTTCCCTCACAACTGTCTGGTGTAATAATAATAATAAAGTTGGAAGGGACCTTGGAGGTCATCTAGTCCAACCCCCTACTCAGGCAGGAAGCCCTATACCATTTCAGACAAATGGCTGTCCAGTCTCTTCTTAAAAACTTCCAGTGTTGGAGCATTCACCACTTCTGGAGGCAGGTTGTTCCACTGGTTAATTGTTCTGTCAGGAAGTTTCTCCTTAGTTCTAGGTTGCTTCTCTCCTTGATTAGTTTCCATCCGTTGCTTCTTGTCCTGCCTTCAGGCGCCTTGGAAAATAGCTTGACTCCCTCTTCTTTGTGGCAGCCCCTGAGATATTGGAAAACTGCTATCATGTCCCCCTCGTCCTTCTCTTCATTAAACTAGACATACCTAATTCCTGCAGCCTTTCCTTATATGCTTTAGCCTCCAGCCCCCTAATCATCTTTGTTGCTCTTCTCTGTACTCTTTCTAGAATCTCAACATCTTTTTTACATCGTGGTGACCAAAACTGGATGCAGTATTCCAAGTGTGGCCTTACCAAGGCATTGTAAAGTGGTATTAATACTTCACGTGATTTTGATTCTATCCCTCTTTAATGTAGCCTAGCACTGTGTTGGCCTTTTTGGCAGCTGCAGCACACTGCTGGCTCATATTTAAGTGATTGTCCACTAGGACTCCGAGGTCCCTGTCACAGTTACTACTATTGAGCAAGGCACCCCCTATACTATACCTGTGAATTTGGTTTTTCTTGCTTAGATGTAGAACCTTACTTTTTTCACCATTGAATTTCATTTTGTTAGATAGCGCTCAGTGTTCAAATCTGTCCAGAGCCTCCTGTATCCTAAGCCTGTCTTCTGGAGTGTTGGCTATTCCTGCCAGCTTCGTGTCGTCTGCAAATGTGATAATTGTAAGTTGGTTTGAGAGAAAGCACCAGTCTAAAGTCAGCCAATGAGCTCTGAGAGCTGAAAGTGAACTTGGATTTTAGTCTTTCTAATCTTAATTCAACTGCACCATACTAATTCTCAAATCAATGCTTACAAAAAGTCAGTAGGTATGTATAGTATCACATGCTGTAGCATTTGGAAAGATTAATTGAACGAAAAGTCAACTGAATTCATTAAGTGAACAGAAACTCCATGCTAAAATAATGCACACTTACACAACACACAAAATCTACTTCTTTTGCATATGCAATAAATGAAGTCATATGCTTCTAATACTGGTATAGTCCTCAACCTATGACCACCATTGAGCCCAAAATTTCTGTTGCTAAGTGAAACATAGGTTAAGTGAATTTTGCCCCATTTTATGGCCTTTCTTGCCACAGTGGTTGTTAAGTTAGTAAGGCAGTTGTTAAGTGAAACTGGCTTCCTGATTGACTTTGCTGGTCAGAAGGTCACAAAAGGGGCTCACATGACCCGTCATAAATATGAATCAGTTGCCAAATATCTGAATCTTGCTAACATGACCATGGGGATGCTGCAACTGTCATAAATGTAAAAAACAATCATAAATCACATTTTTCAATGCCATTAATTGTAACCCTGAATGGTCAGAAGCAAACTATTGTAAATCGAGGACTATCTGTATTTTTTTGAAGATAGGAAGTATGCGTGAAGAATGAAAGCCATGGGTGCTGGAAATTTTGATTGACATTAGCCATTCTTATTTATTATTAAATTTGTATGCCCATCTAGCTGTCCATTATGTTCACTCTTGCACATAATATAAGGATTCATAGTCTAACCTGATGTATTGTGAATATGCTACTGCACATGATCTCTTTATTCTCACTTTGTTCCTCCATTCGTGTAAGTGGACAAAAGTAACCCAAATTTGCGACCTTATTTGGGGATCTGACTTTGGAGATCTTAATTTTTTTCTTATGTGCAACCTTAATCTGTTGAAGAACAATAATCTACATTCCAGATATAGATGCCATGCTGAACCTTCATTTTCACATTATGCCATTTGAAGTCCATTGATTCCAGATATGGCCAATCCTTACCACACTATATGCACCTCCCATTTTTCTGGGAAAATAGTATCACATATCCTTGGCATCACTAGATTCTGGTTACAATTTCAAACAGTTCAGCCAACATATTAATAAGAAGTAGGTCTGGGAGGAAATCCTGGGAAGGAAACCTTCTGCTATTGTGGAGGTCTTTTTCACCTTTCACTTTCAGAAACACTACAATATTTATACACACCATGACTGAGTTATGATGGGAATGTTTTGAGCAAAAGCAGAGTCGACCTTCAGCCTAATTATTTCCCACAGCCTTAACAAATTCTGAATTTGTTCTTATCAAATCATATCAAATTTAACTTGCTTAGAATTATCAGACTGGCATATAAAATTACAACGCCTCTCAAGGGAACGTAAGCTGCAACAGGAGGGCTGGAGATGTTAGTTGCAGTGTGTCTATACTTGCTACCAATGACTGTTTAGCTTTTAAACTAAAAGCTAAACATATCAGCCTTACTAGGTTCACCAGACAGGAAACACAACCATATGAACTAATTCTGCTTTATTGTAAAGTTACATTAACAGAATCTTGCAAATCTGAAATACAATTCTCTGTCACTTCCCCGAGCTCCTTTACAGCACATAAAACTAGGGAGGGTATCTTCTAAGTTCCTTGCCCTGCCCACATTTCTGCAGCAGGCTCAACTACCTTTTCCCCTGGCTATATCTCTTGGCCTTGTCTCCCAAGATCCACATCATTAAGTAGCCATCCTGAGGTAATTGAACAGGTGACATACCAGATGAGGACATCAGTCAAGACACGGCCATCTTGTTGCTAGATTCCGTACTAACATTCAGTTAAAACATATTGCAATGAACTTCCTCCCTCAAAACAAGATCACATGATTAGGCATGATGAAATGTCAGTTTGTGCAACATAAAAAGCAGAACAAAAAACACCTAGAAGCATCTAGCCCAGAAAATCTTTAATTCAACGTATCCAAATGCTTAATAAGTGGGAGAACTTTCCAGAGTATAGTAGTTCCACCCTTCTGACAAGAAGAAGTAAGAGGAGGAAGAGAAGGAACAAACATTTCAGGAAAGAAATCCAAAACTGTTCAAAAATTGGAAACACTGCTTTTGTTCATTTTGCAAGTACCCTATTGTCCTCCAAAGTGATGGTTTGAAATTCAATTAAAAACAGAAACTACCAAGAGGATTGCAGGTCTGGAAACAGTTCTGCCTTTTGAACAAACTAAAGCATTACTGAAGATTTAGAGTCACAGAAGATTCACAAAGTGCCAGGAAAAATTGAGCCCTTCAATTACTTTCCCAGGACAAAACAAAAGGTATTAGACTCCACGCAGATGATTTTATTACCGAGGTTTTGAGAAATGAATAAGGAGATTATAAACCATGAAATGGAAAAACTTTCCCTTTAAGAATGCTTTACAGGAAATTGACTTCAGCTGACTGCTTTACCAAACATGTTCCCTGAAGCTTACAGATTCAATGGTTTGCAAAATATCAGCTCATGTGTTCCTCCTGTGGGATTTGCAGCACCATATGTAGGCTTGGACTTAATCTTCCTTAACCTTTCAGTGCCAAATGCACTGTATATTCACAGTTCTGCTTACAGAACTATAGCTTGGAAGGAATGGGCCTCATTCATGAAAAAGGAAGATAAAATTGGTAAAGGAAAATATTCTAGTTACCACTCCTGAATTTCAGGCCTAAGGGTTTTTAAAGCATGTTTTGGCCTGCCATGGCCATTTACATTGTGACACTGACTATGAAGTGAGGGTTACTTCTTACATGACCAGTTCTTTCCACCAATTCCACTAGAAGTTTTGAAAAATCAGTCAATATTTGATAGATATTTCAAAATACATATGAAATCTTATACTGAGTATGAAATCATCTCAATGCTGAAACTTGAGTGTGTGGGCCTTTTGCCGTATGTTGATGACAAAACACACACTGACTGAGATCCCAGTTTTATGCTCCAGTCTGAGTTTTCCAGTTAGTTTTCAAAAAATCCCAGAAAGAACAGTGTCCAGCTATTTGCCACCTCTTATTCCCCATTGGCTTGCAAAACTAACAGGCTTCTGCAACCCCCCCCCAAAAAAAAGAAGTTGAAACAGCTAAACACACATTTTCCTTTTGCCTGATAAAGTTTGAGTTTAGCCATTTCAACTTGCTCGGTTTTCTTACATAGCGAAGTGGGAGAAATGTACAAATCGGTTAATGCACATTATTCTGCAAATCCTCCTGCAGAAGATTGGGAAAAAAAAAACATTCTTAAGAGCAGAATGGTTAGAGAACATGCCAGTTCACACATTTTTGGAGAGAGATGGTTAATTTCTCTGCATAAGAAAGCAGGGGTCACGTATTCTCTGAGTCAACAAGTCCAGCAGGTGTTTTTTTTTGGGGGGGGGAGTCTTAATATATAATTGTTATGCAAATTTCAAGTGCATATGAAAATTGTTAAAAGACAATAGTTGATTTTTTTCCCTTTCTGCTCTTTTGTAATGTATATCTATATGTAGTTTAGGAAATGAAAAGCATATCAGGCTTTCTGAATAAGAGTATTCTACATTTCAACATTATGTTCAGAAGCAGCCACAGCATCTGCAGGTCTCATCAGAATGACAAACCATTGTGATTTCACAGTGCAAACGCTATCCCCTACATGCTTCTCCAATATCACCTCTTTCAGGCAAATCTTATGCTCTGAAGAACCAATAAGTAAAAAATGAGAAAGCACTTTCTCTAATGTTAACAAAATCAGTGTTATTTCACTTTGTCAGATTGAACTTTTGAAACTGCAAACTACACTCTCGGTAGCAAATCTACAACTCTCTTTCCTGTACGGCTAGACAAAATGACAGGGTAAGGAAATAAATAATAGGATTGCCAACCCAGCTTTTGCCTTCTCCATGTCTGACTGAATTACCAGCAAAGTTCTCTCCACAATATAGAGGATGACTTTGCTGCTGTCAACATAGTTGGTTTCTCCACCCACCACCCACTAACTGATCCTTAAAAAGATAAGCGTGTATAAACACGAAGCCATATGTCTCTCATTTAAAAGGTGTTGGGTCAACTCTAAGCATGTCATTACTTATCAGGATAATGCAAGAGAAACATAGTTTTTCATTTTTGCTACATGGATTAGTTTGCAACCAATGGTCAAATGGATCTTTTCCTGAAAGGCAGAACAATAGCAACGTTATCAGATTATGTCTGCTATACTCACCATGGTTTAAGTGCCTGATGCAATCGTTCAGCATGGTGCTGAATTGCTTCTGAGCTTCTGAATCCGGAAAACAGTAATAACTATGTTTAAGGAACGGCTGCCACAGGTAGACTGGAAATTCTTTTGGAGGGACAACAAAGGCCTGGGTATTCTCCTTTTCACTGGAACCTTAAATATATGCATACGTTTATGTTCTTAGTCATTCCAAAAGGTTTACATGTAATTATAGACAAATTCCCAGTAGACAGGTAATCTTGCCTTAACATTTGCTTAGTTTTCATTGCAACTCTAGGTGCTCTAGACATCACCCAGGTTGTAGCATCAGCCTATCTGAGCATTCAGTGAACAGATTCCTTAGTATGGACTCACATTTCCCCAGATTCAGAATGTATAAGTTATGTGCATCAGATGGGCAGTTATATAAATTCAATAAATATATACATACATACTGTCCCTAATCTGAGTAATTTGTCTCTGACATCAGAATCGTGCCTGAGTGCCTGTTTTCTTGAATATTAGTGTTTACTTGGCTTTGATTATGTCTCTGTCTCTTGCTATCTTTGCTTCTATTAAGCTTCCATTGTTGCTCTTGGTTTTGAGTCTGATATGACTCAAATTATATTACATTTCAGGACAATCATAGGATAGCACTTTATTGTGTAAGGTAGGCAAGCTTATTAAATGCATGCCTTTAAACCATGTGTGTAACCTTTTATAAAGACAATACAACACTTGAAAGAGAACATCAACTAAAATGCTAAGCAGTATAAAAAATAAAGGGGAATGGGCTATACCTTACCATTAGGTTCTGGGAAATGTTTATCAGATAGTGAGTTATATTCTTCCCCTGTAATTAGCACTTTCCCTCCAACAGGAAAAATACAAGTCTTTGAACTTATTCCTTTCTGGAATGCCTACAATTAAGAAACAGTAGTAAAGATTTTCTTTTTAAAAAACAAAACACAAAAGCACCTTTAACTTAAGAAGTGGCTCCTAAAATGAATGAAAGAATGTGAACAACACTTAAATTTCAAAATCCAGAATAGGAGGTAAATAAATGCTCTAAATAACCACATAGTTCATACACCCCAGCCTCACTTAAAATTTCCATTTATCTAATTTTTTTAAACTGCATTTTCTCTTCCAATAGGATTCTAGGATCCTCCTGGAAGATAGGATCATTTATTAAACATTAATATAATAGTATGTATAAAATAAAATAAATTAGACAAGTAGTATGCATAACGTTTATTATACATTAAATATGAAATCAAGTAATAGAATTAACTTTTTGGGGGTATGGTATGATGATGGAGGGCATTTCTGATATGATGTTGTAAGACCTTCTCCTGATCAATGTCATTAATTTAAAACCTAGGCAATGATGGGGCCAGAATGCAACTCTGCTTAATGCTTTGAAAAGTGGAAATAGGACTCATAAACATTTCCCATGCATAAATATATTTTTGTTTAGCATCATTATCAGCTGTAAGAAGACACTGTCAATAAATGAGGCTGATTTTCTCCATAGCCTCTCTAGGAAAAGTGAATTATTAGATTATATCTTTCAAGTCTCACTAAATGAAATTTCTATTGTTATCTCTCCCCCCCCATCCCCTCCTCTAGCCCACAAACCAATCTCCATTCTTCAATATGCTAACTTTGTCACGTCATTGGTGTCCCTGATTGGTGTCCTAAGTGGGTTTCTGCAACATGCTTCTACATGGAGCTGCCCTTGAAGAGTGTTCAGAAGCTTCAGCTGATGCAAAATGCAGTGATACAGGCAGTCATGGGTGTCTGTCATACAGCACATGCAAACTCTCTGCTCTGCAAGGTGCATTGGTTGCCAGTATGCTTCCAGGTTCAATGCAAGGTGCTGGACCTCTTGGGACTGGGTTACTTATATAGGACTGTCTCTCCCTGGATTATACATCTTACAGGAGATGAATGCTCCTGTCCCATCAGGGAGTGTCATCTGAAGAGAATCTTTTTTGTTGTGGCCCCTGTCCTCTGGAACATCATCCCCCACAGAGATCAGACCTTCCCTAACTGCACTGACTTTTTTTGGTAAAACCTTGAAGACTTGGTTTTATCAGCGAGCCTGGGGCCCTGATGATGCAAGTGAACCCATTTCTTAGTTGTATTTACTGTTATGAATTCCGTATTGCTGTTGGTTGTTTTTCCCCAGCTGCTATTTATAGTTTTCTTATATTGTTTTTATTCTGTTTTTAAGTATTATTAACTGCCCAGATTCATATAGGCTTGAGATGAAACCCATGTGCATTAGTATCTTATTTTCAAGATGAAAAGCTGGAAAGTAACCATTCCGAAATTAAGATATTGTATTCATCGTCACATTAATTATGGATACAATTAAATAATCAAATCAAGGCAATATATAGAACACAGAGAGCTAGTGTGATATTCAATGGAGAGAACACAAAAAGTTTTGAAATAAACAAAGGGGTAAGACAGGGATGCCCAATTTCACCTCTACTCTTTATTTTGACTCTTGAAGTACTTTTAGTTCAAATTAGAGCAAATAAAGAAATAAAAGGGGTACAGGTCAAAGCAGAGGAATATAAGT